>NC_051132.1:432692-460814 GCF_014839805.1 Manduca sexta | reverse complement strand
GAAAATAGTCACGTATACAGTGATTGCCACATCTTAGTACTTTAGTAAGTAAAATATTTTTTCTTTAATGATTGACAATAATTTTAGTAGTTACTATAATTATTATTATATTATTATGTTTCAGACACAATGGGAAGTAAGCTATTTCTAGGCAAGAAAAGGAAACGTAACAACGCTGAAACTTCGGCTAAAGCAAAAGCTAAAAGATTGATGTACTAATGTTATAACATGCGTCTGTAGTTATAGTTGTTGCTTTTTTACTCATTAAACACTTGAGCATAGTTACTGAAGGAAAACATGGAACCTTAAGCTAAAAACAATTAGCCGATTGAAATGGTACATGAGCTTTGGCTTTTGTCGAGGACCCAATTTTATTTTTGGAACATGTGTGGGGTCAATAGAAGCTTAATCTCAAGTTTGTGAGGTCGCCCCCCTTGTCCCCTGGCCGCCATCATGGAAAAAGGGGTGAAAACACTTTTTTCGCGATATCTCGAAACTATGCGTCTTACATAAATTTTGTACAGTCATAATTTGTAGCAAATTGTTTTGCCTACAAATATGTTTATATAACTTTTGCCCTAAATTGTAAATTAAAGAAGTTATAAGCAAAAATGTGAGAAAATGTTTATAAGTTTTCTTTTGCTCTATAACTTTTTTTACATTTTACAAAAAATTACCTCAAACTAACTTGTAAATGATCTTTTGAGGAAAATTGTTCCCTATAATTTTTTATTTCATTCATTTAAAACGCTGTTACAGCGCTCCAAAGTTTACCGGGTTCGTCAATGCTCATGAGAATCCGGTCGAAACAAAATGTTTAACTTATTTTTGTTTTTTTTATTGTAAATATATTATTACAATTTTTTGTCAAATTCGTACAACTTTACTTATTTATTCCTAACTCTTTTTCTTTGCCATAGAACTTACCAAAAACTTAACTGTTATCAGGTAGAAAAGTGTTGAGTTACCATTTGGGGATAAAAAAACAATTTTGCAGGCAAACAATTTGCTACAAATTATGGCTTTACAAAATTTTTGTAAGACGTAGTTTCCGAGATATCGCGAAAAAGTGTTTTCACCCCTTTTCCAAGATGGCGGCCGGAGGACAAGGGTGGCGACCCCACAAACTTGAGGTTATGCTTCTATTGACCCCCCACACAAGGCCCAAAACTAAAATTGTGTCCTCCAATAAATGCAAGATTCGGTCCTTATATTGTAACATTTCAATGGACTAAACGCACATTTCAAAACTCGTTTTACGCCCGCGGCGTGCGGTTGTATGCGGTACCCGCTGTATTGGCGGCCAACGATTAGAATCGTGCGGGCCACGGTAGCACCAGCGCGCTCTGTGGTTAGTAGGTGGGCGACTGCAATAGTCGGTAGGGGAGGGTGGTTACAGAAATCTGACGCCATTTTCCTCCATCGTGATCGTTTCTGATATGTGTCCATGGCGTTTTTGGAACTCAACTGACCGTTAACTGTCCATCTTGTAACCGCCCGCCTTGCGATAATCGCTCGCCATGTTTGCAGGACATAATCGGAACCGCGGTGGTTACAAATCGCACAGATCTCCGGTCGTCATGAGTTTGGAAATAAAACAGCCGTTTCTCAACCACGGCGGGCGCGAGTAAAAACGCTTCGTGAGTTCTTAGCCTTATAGAATCACTTTGCTGTCCCGTTGTCAAAACGTTTACAACTCGCCAAATACCCAGTGCGCGAGTCCCACTCGCACTTGGCTGATTTTTGCATAATGCATAGGTACGCTTACTTTCAAATAACAAGGTTTTGTGTTCACTGATGCGCACTGTTAAGAAAATTCAAGTGAGGAGAGACGGAATCCTATATCTTTCTCCTCTTTGAACCTTAGAAATAAGGGATTTGGTAATTTATGTAGCTAGTGAATAAAACTACTAGTAGTAGTTAGTATACCTATCTTCTTAACTATTTGGGCTAGTTTAGGTTTACACGCTCACATCAATTTTACATATAATTTTATCCTGACGTTTAACCCTGTGCAGGTTTCGGCGTCATTATACTTGTATAAATTAAACGCGTCTAGATCCATATGCAGTTTTACTTAAGTATGTAGTGTTTGCGTAAACTTCGATAACAATAATAGTATATTCTATGTATTTTTTAATTTTAGGTAATCGTGCCTGATATTACACTCCAAAATAAATAAAGCCGCAAAATTATAGATTTTCAATATTTTTGGATCCAACACACCACAACAACAGGTAGTATCTGAACATTTCAACTATTGAAAGAGAATGTTTGCTTGCAGTCAACATTTTTAATGAAGTGTAATATGTAATATGGAATTTAAGCTATTTAAGCGCTAAGAGATATATTGATAGTATGGACGTATATCGTGGAACTGTGAATGGAGCTATGATGACTGAAGTTGGTAGATCAAATTTAAACGAACAGTTAGCTTCCATAGATTTACCAATATTAACGCAAAATGTTTACATTAAATGTTATGACGAGTTAGCTAAATGATTGAAATTAGCTGCAGAGGACAGGATGCAAGAGGCCGCTAGGGAAGAAACTGATAAAGATGTTGCCTGTGGCGATGTAAAAGACGGTATTCCCATACTTACAGTCAAAGCTGACTGCTGTTGGTCAAAAAGTACAGAACCAACTATTTTGCTTCGTCGTGTGTCGCAAAATATTATGCAAAACTATGGATATAAAACTGGTAAATTGTTATACATGGATGTACAATCGATCGATTGATGATCGATGTCACTGAGAAGCAATACCTATTAAAAAAAAAACTATCCAAAAAAATATAACCAAATCCCGAAAAAAGAAGTCTTTTATTTCTCACTTTTTAGTTATACACCTAAAAATGACATCTCATTACATACACCTTCTGAGTCAAAATATAAATTCCAATATGTAATTTCTAATGACTTAATTTAAACTTTCAATACGCTAAATATTAAAAACTGCAGATCTATGGAGTAATTATGTGGTCCATTATAAACATCGTAGCACAGTAATTTTCCTGATTTATTGTCTGATTACGGAGTAATTTTCCTGATTTATTGTCTGATTTTTAAGCATTTGCATTTAAAAGTGAAAATAACAATTTGTAAAATTGCCGTTAAAATTTGTTAAAAATGTTTATTTTTTTTTTATAATTACAAAATGATATATATAAACTATTTCATGATGAATTCTTATATATTTAATAATAGAATTCTTTCATTTATCATAAATTCATAAATCATAAGTTACATGCCAATTAGATAATTAAAGCGAAAAGATCAAAATTGGTTGGTCTGACTATAAAGATAGTCGACGCGCTAACTCTACGCACACAGCTACGCAACGGCTCTGTGTGAGTGAATTTTGCGAAGAATTACCTATAGTTGACTTCACGCGCGGCACGTAAACGCTCTTAAAATAATATCAATTTCAAATAAAACAAATAACTTTGTATTTTAGTTTTACTAAACATTAAATACATTCCAGCATTAAATTCCAGTTTCTAATAAAATTATGTACACATTTGATTGGGTTTCAAATTAAGGTAATAAAATAATTATGGAGTATTCTATATGTTAAAGTAACAACAATGAATATCCGCGACACATTCTAACCTAAACTTTGTTATTTGCGTAGTTTTATCCTATTTCATGAAAATAACCCACACGACTCACACATTTTAATTGGAGCGCCGTGACTTGTAAGCAAACTTTTAACGAATGTTCAGGGAATATGGAACGCTCTGGATAAAAAACATTTATTCAATTGTTTTTTTTTATATCATAGCTAACCGAAAGTTGATGACTTAACTTACCTTATCTCAAGTATGTAACAGTAATATAAACTATTAGATGTTAATTAAAGTAGAAAATGTTCATTTCTAGGTTTCATAGTAGCTTTATTTCATGAATTCTATTTATTTAGACGCTGCTAAATAGTTCATATTAGGAACTATGTAATACGTAGATTATGTACTTAAAATGACACAGCACAAACACGGTAATTAGGTACTAACATCTTCGTTTTCAGTTCAAAAGTAAAAACAAACCGCCTAACTTGGAAGTCGAAACGTCGGATTACTTAAACACATATTAAATGACAGAAATACTTTCGAACTTAGCAAACCGAAGGGAGTTAGGAAGATATAAATTAACGTATCAAAATATCAATTCATCTTTTCTTGCGGAAATACTTGGATCTTTCCACACTTCCAGAGTTTAATCTTTGCGACGCGCGCGAAAAATACATAATTTACCAAACTGGGGATTGGAAAGAAATTCAATAACGCATACGATAACCGTTATTCGGTTCAGTTATTGGGTTCCGTCGTGTGGAACGACCTTTTTTAAAACTCAATTTTTAACGTACCTTTATGAATGACTAGATTTTGCTCGCGGCTTCGCCCGCGTGAAGGAATTTTCCCGGATAAAGGTCCCGCTATATATTTTCTCGGGATAGAAAGGAGCCTACAACCTTTCCAGGGTCAACTATCTCCATACGAAACTTCATAAGTATCCGTAATCCGAAAAAATCGATAACATACAGACACAAATGGCTCACTATTTTATTTATAGTAGCTTCCATAAATACGGTACATTTTTACACTATCGCGAACTTTTACTTAGAACTATTTAAGACAAACAATCCTACGACACATCTTCTTTGTCTAACTCCAACGGTTTAGGCAGCGTATGCCAAGATAGCATTTTTTTTCATTTAAGCATGACTTACTTGATAATTGATATGTATCGTTATATCATGACCAAATTACACAAAATCATTATAAATTGTAGTCTATGTGTTATTCTGATGTATAACCAATATTAGTGTAAAGTTTTTTTTCAAATCCGTTTAATATTTTTTCGTGAAAGAAGACCAAACATACATCCATCCTCACAAACTTTCGCATTTATAATATGTAGGATTAATGTAAATGTTGTTCTTTATTTGAATTTCGAAAAGACACTCTATTAACCCTTAGATAAAAGGAAGTGTGTATTCATAATAATATATAACTATTAATTTTCTTTTTGGCATACATTTTTTAAAAAGAGAATCTAGCTAAAGTATGAAAGACAATAATTATTTCCTAATCTAGTAATTTTATGTGAGTTAAATATTTTTAGCATACCCTAAAAACATAAGTACTGCCAATGAAGTAATAATAGTGATAATACCAAGGCAATAATATTTTTAAGTTTTTAAGTTTGTTTATACATACCCACCATAGCCTTAGTATTCTTGCTTTTGTAATATTATAATAATTTATATTTCGTTGAAAGCCTCAGTGACGTTATTGCAATCACGGTACGAGTGCAGTCCTGAGGTCTATGGTCCGATCCTCGGCTAAAGTTATTTTCTACCCAGTATCAGCCCAATGTCTGGAAATATTGCCCGGTATGGCTTCAGGCTCGCCCCTATCACATCATGGGACGGAATATAGACAGCGGAATGTGGGTGCACAAGTTGCGCATCTGCCAACCTACTCCTTTGGGGATAAAAGGCATGAGTGTGTGTGTGTGTGTGTCTATGTGTGTACTTCGTTGCATTATGTTCCACAAACCCGAAATACACTGTAAATATTTTTTTAATTTCGCTCACATTGGGCGGCGTATAGAACGCTTTCTAAAACGCAATTTAAATATTTCGTATCTTTTCCATTCCAAATAGAAAGCATTTTGACAACTCTAAAGCCGTCGACCGAATGACTTCGGACGGGTCGATAAAAAAACTTTCATAAAAATATTTTTTCAGAAAATCTTTCCATAAAAGAAATAAGGCGTTAAAAGGAAATCTTGATTGTAATAATGAAAAGAGCAAAGGGATACAAAGGAGAGGCTGTCCTTTATGATTTATTTGCTAAAATATTTTATTTACTTTCATATTATTGTATTCATTCGTATACAACTTTACCGTGAATTTTCCAAACATTACTTAATTACTAATTGTCGTGATCCAATAGATATTAATACGAATGAATTGATTGATATTAATTGAATTTAAACAATAATTCTCGTCATTGTATATTAAATGAAATTTCATACTAATATATACTAACTTATATACTGTAATAAATATATTATATACTTTAATAAACACTCAACATAGGTACGTACCACGTTAAGACAAAATATTATGAAATTAAAAATACTTCAAATCGTCAACATTTAAGTACTCAGACAAATTTGAACTGACAAATTCACAATATCTTATCTTTAAACAACCACTCCACCCGCAACTTCAGATATCGCATAAAGTTATTATTTAAAATGCCCTCAAATTTCGTTTTATCTTTAACCTCTCGTTGGAATCGCGCTTGAATATCAATACAAGAGCAATCGAATATCAGCCAATGATTAAACTTGGTGAATAAGTTTACTTTACATTTAAATTTCGATTTTATATATTATAAGCAAGAATTGACATTTGAGTGGTAACGTTGCGTTAGTTCTGTAAATCACATTTCTTCTCAACGTGATAGAACAATATGTTTTAGCTAAATACTATTATGGGTGGACTGCCTTAGTAGCGTAGTAGTATTGAGTACGCGGTGCGAGTTTAACTATCGCGTTGAGCCCACAGGTGCGCTGATAACACTTTTAGATTTTTGGATATTCATATTTATTGTATAGTATGTGCTATTATTACTCGACATTGGTGAAATCACTGATAGATAATCGGTGGAAGCCATAATATAAAAGAAGAATAAAAAATAGCAACGGTGTTAAGGTGCTGCCTTATTTATCATCACACTTGAGAGCGAAACTGACTTGGATCTATTAAAACGGCTATAAGGTATTGAATGTCATGCGTTGTATTTTAAAATTAGGAACTGAAAATAAATTATGTTTATAGCTTTTTTTAATTTCAAATACAGACTTCATGGGCATAGATATTTGCTAGTGGTACTCATGCTAAGCTGAGCTTGTATCTTGGGCTGCCATAATAAAAATTACAACATATTAAGTGATTAGCCGCAAGCAGAAAACAATGCAATTTATCTTACTTTTATCTACTTATTATTGAATCCTGCATCTCACTAATGTCGTCGACTTATCAACCCAAAAACAGACATCAGTAAACAAACATTGTGTTGAATTTTAAACTTAGTACTTGGTGTTAACTCCTTTTAATCCACGTGTTTAAGTTAGTACTTAAGTACTTCGTCGGATAGAGCTCTTTGTTTCCTCAACTTTGTTTTCTTGTCCTTATTTGTGGACAGCGAGGGAACTTCGCAGCTTCGTGACTAATTAGTTGGCTGCTTTTACAGAGCTTGTCACGTTTTAAAGCATGTTATTAAGGTATTCAAATGGAATTTGGAATAACGAGGGACCTGACATAACTAGAGAAATGTGGATTTAATAATGCCTAACGATTCCTGAAAAGGTTGTAATCAACACTTAATACATTTGATGAATTTGTTTGCTTATGTGAACCTAATCTTAGCAACTACTTAACGATTTTGATTTTTTTTCTAATTACAAACTACATTACGCCTGAGTGCTATAGGCTACTTTATTTCCCGGAAAAATATTTATCTTGGAAAACTTTGTCACGCGAGCAGAGCTGTAGGCAAAAAATAGTACTATATACCTATGTAATTTTTTCAACTTTTCGTTATTTGAAAATGTTAAATATTTAAATATAGAATATGTCAAATTAGTAACCAAAATTGATTAGAAATACCACTTACAAACAATTTCAATCAAATACTTTGTACTGAACGAAGCTATTGAAACATTACCTACGGCGACCACACAATGTACGCAATAAATGATCCGTACAACTAAGTAGGAAGCCTTTGAAGAATATTTTATGAAGTCGTTAAACGACTATGTACATAATGCACCATTAGTTTTATAGATGATGACAATGTTTACAATACTGGGTACACTTAAAGCTGCCTAGATGAAATATAAATTTGTTGGCGGTAGGTCATATTACTAGCTCGGCTGAACTATTTGCAGTTCCTTTAAGATGTGATAAATCAATTAGGTAATGAGATGTGTTTTATTCTTAAAATCTTTTATCTCATTCATATTCAGAATATTATTCTCTTCTATCTAAAAAAGCTATAAATCCGTCACAAAAACTTGTAAGTACGTTTGGTGTTGGAACAAAACAATCCATAGGAATTTCTCCGGGCAAATAAAATCTTTCGGAAAAAACGAATCGTTCGAAGCCACAATTGAATATCACCTAAAATTCGCATACAACAAAAGCACGACATTTTTCACGGCACGAATATTTTTAGATTCACCTAAAATCCGAACTTCCAAATCCGACGAATTCTCATACAAATAACTGCATGATTTTTTTTCCTCTCTTCCAATTCTGTAACGGCCAGTTTGTTAAAGCAATGCTTCACTACTGAACGGATTTAATAGCATTTCGACAGTCAATGCTTTATAGTGGCTTCACAATTTTTAAATTTCGAATTGAATTTTCATTGCTTTTATTTATACTACGAAATGTTGATTCGATTTTTGAACAGACTTTTAAGAGTCGGAGCGAATGGTTCGTTTACAGAATCAAAAATATTTATGACATTTAAAAAATACATTTCAAAGCTCTTGTGGATTGTAGTGTCTAACACATTTATCTTTAACTTCCATCATAATAACGCTATTCTGCGCTATATATTTCAACAATTCTTTATATACAGTATCTAACAATAACTATAAAATAAACTCATTATATCCTATAAAACGATAGACTACATTAATTCGAAGCCACATACACATTTAAATACTAATAAAAAAAAGACTATAGTACAACTTCGAAACCTTATGCACAAAATAGGTCACCACTCAGACGAAGACAGCACCAGACAAGTGGCAAAGACAATCGCTCGTTTGTCGACCGAGGATTTGTGTAAGTGCATTGATCGGTAGCTATTGACTCGTGACGGGCTTCAAATGCGCTCTATTGTGTATATTGTGATCTATAATAGATATGTAGGGCTGTGTTGAGGTGACGGGTCCTTTCAATAGAATATTGTATGGGCCCGATCTAGTTTATATATAATTTGTTTGTTTTAATACCGTATGAATAGAGCATATCGCCTGATACTGAACATCGTTCGTCATCCGTATATACTGCCGTGCTAAGCGTAAAAGCGGTATGTCAGGGAAACTATATTTCGAGATAATCCAAGTTTTGTAAATATAGTTTTGTATGTACCTAAAACTGAAACAGTTTTAAGGTTTTTTTTTTAACAAATTCTAAACAAGACACCGTTATTTAGGTAAGTTCATTGGGTGGCTATTGCTTTAAGCTGACGACATAAAAATCAAGACTTTCATTTTTTTTCAGATATCGCTTTTGAGCTTAGCACGACAGTATTACGGCGTAGCTATCGCTATATCAGCCGTATCAATGATACGGAACGCCCGACCTTTAGGCCCTCTAAAGCTTTAAATCCTTTAGCCCATACCAACATTAAACAAGGCGAGTTTCCAAAAGTTCGCACTGTGATTAAGGTCCAGTGGTGTTACTGTACACGTGGACGCCCGTGGCAAATTCATAGAACTTGGCACCCTTTTTTTTAAGCCACCATAAGTATCTTTGTTTGCAGAAGCTATCTGTCAAGCAGGGTCCAAGCCAAGTCGATCCTCTATTTGGAATAAGGCCTCTCGACCCGGGGTCCTCTGATTCCAGGGTGCCCGTAGCATTTCGCAGTCTATGCTACCCTATCTACCTACTTAATGCTACTTAGGATGTTGGTACATTGTCTCACTATCGCGTGCGTCACGGAGATATTAAATGTCAAATCAATAATTACACATTACAATGTCTTCCACCGCACATTGTTTTTACAGAGTTGATTTACTGCATACATATAAAAGAGGTATTTACTGCGGTTATACGTACAGGCAGCTACAAATATAGCTGAACAAATCACCTTTAAACTTTTGTGTACTTGTTGGCGATCGCTTTCCTTTACTATAATAGTTTTCTAAGGGGTTAGTTTATTATAAATAAAGAAAATATAATATTTCAATTGAAGTTAATATGTGGATTTTTTTTAAACTTTCGAGTTTGTTCAGCTATTTTTCACACACACACACACCGAAAAAACTTTTCATGCGGGCGGAGTAGCAGGCAATAACTACTATATTGTATTACATAGTAATATTGATTATCAATAAATTTAAAAGGTAGGTCAGTAACGACATTACGAAAAGGTACAATTTGTTACGACCGATAAGTTTCATCTTATCGGAATTTGATTTAATATCCAATACATAGGATATCAAATTTCACACTGTACGTAATTACAGCGAGTATAGACGTAATCTGTGCTAATATTATAAAGAGGTAATTTTTTTGTTTAGACTAAACTCTGGAATTACCTGAATCAATTTCGAAAATTTAGTGCTATGAAATTAAATGAAATGATTTATTTGAACCCGTAAAATGTTATACATTATTTAGATTCTGTCAATATTAACTCTACCACCAGTTCGGAAAGCAGTTCTCAGAGTTTTTATCCCGGGAAAATATAGCGGGAATTTTATACCAGTAAAATATCGCACCGGTGGAGCCGCGGGCAAGAGCTAGTAATAAATAATATTGGAATGAAATACCGTCACTGGACGTCGTAAGAATACTAATTAGTTATTTCCTCTCTTATATATATATCATTACATTCCTTTCCCGGACTATTAAAACTTGGCAGTAGAAAAAGTTTCTTATAGACTCGTTTTTAACTCGGGTCTGATTCTGGTGTAGTTTGCGGTCTAGTTTGGTGATTAGTAAAATTAAACTAGTAAAGGAAAGTAGATAGAGTGAGATTATAGAGATTTTTAAATCCATTTAAAATATGTACCTCGAAGTTACGTGTGTATTATTAATTATAATATAATTATTCATAAATCGCTGTAATCGAGTTGAAAAATATCATAATGAACATACTTGCGTTGGTGGTAGGATATGTTTTATATCCGGATAGCGACCACCGTGGTTTTCGGGCCATAGTGGCCAACAAAAGTGTGTCGTGTTCCGAGATCAGCCTGTATATACCCCGTTCAAACAGGCCGACATAATTTTTCGACTGTCGAGTGGTAATCTCTCGTCAGTCGACATTCTATTGGACCCCACTCCACTTACCATCAGGTGCAGTGGGACCAAGGTTACCATCCATGCCCGTATAAAATAAAAAAACCTCAAATTTTTCTTTTTTCACAGAAATGGTTTTAAAAATGGATAAGGCCACAAGCAAGGAACTATTATTATTATAAAAGTAAAAAAAAAAAGAAAAGTCTGAGTTTTTTTTTTATTTTATAATATTATTATTATAAAATAAAAAAAAAAACTCTGACTTTTCTTTTTTCACGGGAATGATTTTAAATGTGGATAAGGCCACAAGCAAGAACTTTTATTATATAGGTAATAGATTAGCAATATACACATGCAGAGAAAACTTCCGATCCGCAGCTGTTTACCTTGTCTGTACTTCGCCATACTGCAATATTTCTCAAACGTTCGATTTACTTTTTCTTGCTACTGTTATTCCATTACATGAATTATATGCAAGCACTGATGTATCTGCTTTTGTAATGGAAATTGACTCTTATCTATCTAGCCGAACTATAGTCTAGAAAAGTTTAACATCTTGAATAGAATAATATAGATAGAAATATTTTCCATACTATTGAAATGTATATGATTATTCCACGTTTTCTAAAAACAGAATATACAGGGTCATTTTCACATTGTGGTACTAAATGAAACCACGCACTTGTATTCTTGGAAATAAAACTTTAGAATCTCTATCCGTAGATGTAAAATAAAATATTGTTTTCGATCGAAATAAATTTTAATAAAAAGTAAGTTTCTACGCTTTAATGCCACGCTTCTATTCTAAGAGAATGCGTCAGAGCGGCAACATCACACTTTCAGTCAGAAATATAATCACGCACATGCCATATTCACACTACAAAATGATAAAAAAAAAATCAGAAAACTAGAACCGGGATTTTTGGCGAAAATATTCGTTATTCGCGAATGATTTTTGGCACAATGTCAGCAGAGGTAAGACTAGTATGAGGTTTTATTTAGTATCGCAATGAAAAAAATCCTGTATAAACTACAAAGAATTTGAGCTAAGACTCGACAAGACAAGATAGAGAAGAGTGGCATGAAAAAGAAGAAGCCTATACTCAGTAGTAGGTAAATACGGGCTGATTAGATAGATAGATAAACTACAAAAAGGCTTAATTTAAACATATCTCATAACTACGCAAAAGAGCTGGGGACCGGATTTCCTTCAATTAAATTAAACCTCTCGGCGGTCCCCCGGCCCGATGATCCACTCAATTAAAAGTTAAGGACTTAAAAAAGTACGTTTCAAATTAAAAACCCACTACGAGCGTGTCCCAGAGGGTTTAAAATAGATTTATTTTTATCTTGTTTGCACGAATATGAAAAATATGGGTAGATTTTCAAGATAATTATTTTTAAGATTGCTTGATGGGATCCTTTTACTAGTGCTACTTTACATCTGACTTTTCCAGTTGTATATTTCTTTGAGATTAAAGTTAAAATACCTTCTTAGTTCATTATTTTGTCTCGCGTTTTGTCTTAAAAGTAGACATTAATATTTTCCAACTCTTCTCTATTTTTATTTGATTGTTTATAATAATTTACTCTCAAAGAGTCAAAGTTTAATCTCTTTATATCATAATATACGTGCCAGTGCAAATACTGGCTTACAGGCATCGCTGTGGCGAGTGTGCGGGCGGAATAGTCTGTATAAGTACTAAGATTGATTTAAAAATCTACCACTAAATTAGGACGAATTCTTGTTGGTTAAAAGTCGTGTGTAATGAGTTTCTTAGTATAAAAACGTCAACTTCTGTTGATGTGTACACCACTCTATTAAAAATTAATTCTACTGTTATAATTAGGTTCATTAAAAAAATACAATTATAAAAAGCAAAATAAAGCAACAAAATTGTTGGCTCAGGTCAATTATATCTAATAGCAATTCTGAAAATCAAGGTGATTAACTATATTACATTAAAATAAATCTTAGAACTTAGAATACATAATATTAAGCAGTAGGTATAAGTATAACTTATAATAGGAAGATTAGAAAGGTCACAAAGTCCACGCGTGGATTTTTGACATCGTAAACTTTTCAACAATTTTTTAGTTAGGCAGAAACGTATAAAAGTTAAAGGAAAATTCAGAAGACTCAAAAGATTAGGTGATTGTTACAAACTTCCTATAACGATACGAAATAAATTTAATATTCCTAGGATCCATTTATAAACATTAAATTAACTATTAATGCAATTAAATACACCTACATTGCGAAGATTATCATATAAATATACATAGAAAACTACGACAGCATATGAATATTTCACGACAATTTAGGAAAAAGACTTACCGTAATAATATTTGATTACCACCCAATTAAATTCATATTAAGTTTTTTGGTAAAAGCGTGTTGTAACCAACTTGCTGTATAAGTTTTACGAAACATAAAAGTAACTTAATATACGTAGCTAATTAGAAGCCTAAATGTCTATTATACAAAACAGATAGCTAAGACAAAGGCACCGATGGCTTTGACAGAATAATATCAAATTAGTGTACATATAGCTAATTACGGCGGACTATCAGCGGTCACTAAATACGAAATTGGATATTAACATAATTATTATGGTTAATTAAACATACACAATACATCGTAGAGATTGCAGTCCGTACTCAAAACATATCTTTGTGACTTTCTAAATTAAAGGGCGTCATGAGGGCCAAACGGCTTAGTCCCCTGGTGTTAGGTGGTTTCAAAATTATTCAAAAGTTCGTAAGATTTTCGTGTATTGGACCAAAAATATAGGCAATACAGATTCATGTTAGGCGATGTCCTATTCAATTAATTTGAAACGAATCCTTTACTAGTATAATTATAATATATTATAATATATATAATTTATACAAAAACATAGGCCTTAAAGATTCCTATATAAGGTAAAGATAAGCCTCCCGAATATAACCTGATATGGCGAACTAGGTCAAATACCTGTATAGAAAATTTGTTCGAGGATGTTAATTCTCAGTCATACTTAGCATCTTACTGTATATAGACATAAGCTTTTGGCTGTGGCTCAGGCCGTGTGAAAAAGTTTTTCCGGGAAAACATTTACGCGGGACAGAAAGAATCCTATAGTGAAAAAAAAAATCAAAATCGGTTTAGTAGTTCCTAAGATGAGCGCGTCCGAACTCTTCAGCTTTATATATCAGTATTTAAATTAAGAAAAATGTGTTGTAGTAGCTCCTCCAGACGACTGGAAACGAGCAACAATAAAGGCAAGTTAAGATATATTTTAGCCAATATATTTGGTCATTTAAAACGTCTTATCGAAAGATTCAGGACAAATTACAATACCATGCCGTAAAGGCGAAGCTCTAGGTACTATTATCATTATTATAGAGCAGCAGCGAAGGCTGAAGTTTTCCGAAAGGTAACCCGACACAACATATAAAAACGAATATGCACAAATGTAGCCTGTAAAGCGTTCTAATGATAATAAGAAAGGGAAGCCGGCAGGAAACGAGTTATATGGTCTCTTCGCCACTGCTATAGGGTCAATAGTATAAGCAAACCTAGCGTGATACACCGGGTATACGACTTCTGGACTATTCAATCATATGTATACAAATGATTCGTTCCACATGTCAATCTCTAGGCAAAATTGTTGATAAAACTTTATTGTTCATACTTCTGACAAAGTAAGTTCTAACAAGCAAAATCTTAATTTGGCACTAGACGATAAAACCAATGAAACTTTACAAACTTGACGTCTCAATTATTTATATAATTTTCTTCCTTTATTATAATGAAAACTTTTGAAAGTAATATTTATTTTTAACTAGTAGGACCGCCAGACGTTTTGACGCCACATAACGCTTTCTACGTAGACCGCTTTTTACGTCAACAACTTTTCATTGTTTAAATCTTGACAACAGCGTCACCTATAGAAACTAAAATTATCCAATGACAAACTGGAGCCAACTAAATTCTGGCAAAAATGGTTATTAAAATGGATTAGGTGCTATGGCAGATTAGCATGTACAAAAATATCATCCAAATTGCCAATTTTTTCCATCTTTACCCTGTGATTTTTCACAGTTATTCTTTGATATAAACCGTGTTCTCATCATTAGGAGCACAAAAAAAGGCATCAGTCAAGTCGGTTGAGCCGTTTTCAAGTGATGCTCTAACATACATGTGGCAACTGATTTTTATTTATATAGAAGATATATTGAATATAATTGAACAACTACATTACAATTTTAATATATCGTAATGGTATAATCATAATATATAATCTTAACAAGTTTTCCTTCCTTTTAATTCATTTTATGTTAGCTTTTAAACTGTTTTAAATACTATTTAAGTTTCTTTGACCTCGTCGGTCTATGGCGTACGTAGATTCTTTATAGGCGGATGCCTATAAGTGGTCTGGATAGACCACTTTATTTTATTTTTTATTCCTGTACTGACAATTGTATAATTTTATTAGCACACAAATAATTCAGATAAGACCTTTCTATAGTTAAGCTATCAAATTTAAATACGCCCACTGGGTCTTGCATATTCCATGTTAATCTAAAGGATTTCCCTCATCTTCGCGTCGGAACCAGAATATTTTAATGAAATTCTATGATATTACAAATTTATATTATATTTGTGACATATTATATTCATACAATCACACACACTAATATTACCAGACAAACAGACACTCACGCCTTTTATCTCCGATGGAGTAGGCAGAGGTGCAATTGAAGCATCCCCTTACCGCTGTTTATATTCCATCTCATGAGGTTTGAACTCTGAACCTATCTCGCGACAAACCACGTCAAACCAAGCAGTCAATTGCACTAAAATATATCCACTTTTTGCCCAATAAAGTTGCTTTATTATTTGCAATACCTATTTTTCGAAGTAATTTTCTTTAATCCACAATTACACGACATTTATCCTCTCAATTAGAAACGTCTTTCTAAATACAATGCTGATATTACGAATAATTTGAGTTTCGACTTATCTACAAGGGCTTCCAATGTGGCTAGCATGAATTTAAGCAAATTTAACTAATTTCAACTTTACACCTTCTGACGTGTAAAATTGAATAACGGCCCATTACTTCTGTAACTCTAGCGTGAATGACTAAGGCCTTATCCCTCTCAGTAGCAGAGGCCCGTGCCCAACAGTGGGACAGTATATAATACAGGGCTGATATTATTAGCTTCTGGTACTAATGACATCTAGATTATTTAGGATTCTACTGATGTTTTAATGGCAGATATCGTAGATACAGCATTAAACTGAAAATAGGACGGCTTCATATTTTTTCATTACGTTCTAATCTTTTTCCTTTGTTTAACTGTTCTTTTGTACCTTTCTAGTATTCAGACGCACCGACCTTCATATGAACATTAAAAATATTAAGCTGTATCCATGTAGGTACATGAAACAAAATATTAATTCACTGTTTATGCTAGCCGCCATTTTAAAATTGGACTAAGCCCGATCGTTATCGGCGGTTATAATTTGAGAATTCCTTTAATCACGGCTCGTTTTTCCGATTCTACCATAAAATCATATTTTATTTGCTTAACAAGGTTTAATTGAACTGAATTTCCAGTGCTATCAGATTGTGTAAAAGCAATCTTCAAGGATCTTCAATTATCAAAATGATTAAGTAACTGACATTGATATTAAGGGTTTCTGTTTTACAATTTCTTAGTAAACGCTAAGCGTCGAATATCATATAGAGTGATAAAATAGATAAGTCAAGCTTCCAAAGAAATCGTAAATAACAGTAATCATATGCATTAATTCCCTTGGTTAAATTTAGTATCTTATAACCGGATTTTGAGGTTCAAAGTGGATGTAATTAGCGAGATTGTGCTATTATCTCATACCAACTCATTTGTAAGCATGTCAATAAAACCTTTGCTCTTATTGGTTTACTTGTGAAATAGATCGAGACAGGGGATTAGGCTCATTTATCGAAAATGGCAGTAAATGGATTAATCTTATTCATACTTCAGTGGTTTAAAACACGACGCAATGCAGAGTTGTAACAAGTTATTGAAATACTATAGTTGGTGTGAATATTTCGCCAAAACTGTAGAACTCCGGCGGCAAAAGTTTAATCCTCTGAAACAGCAGCGACTGTAGACCGAGATTCTCTTTTCGTTGCTTCTGTGCTCAAACAGATTGAGTGCAGAGTTAGGAATATAAAATGATACAAAGTCTTCAGAACATATTTATTTATTTAAAGTTTCTAAAAAAAAGTTACACTGCGTCGTTGGTTCGACTTCTTTCTCCGTGTCGAATAAATTGGAATTAAGATTTTCTGTCCAGTAACAACTAAAATTCTGTAATGTATGCCTGATAGGCTCACCTCTTAATAAATAATTGGACGGATAAGATTTGTAAAAAGTGTGCCTTGGGTTTGAGCCTGCGGATATTCATCTCGGAGATCGTTCCATTCCCAACTAGGCAATGGTGCAATCCTATAAATCCTTACATAGAGTATATTATGTTCAGGATCTTGTATAATATAAATTACAGTTTTAATAGGTATTTCTAATCAGTTCGTAGGTCTTCATTCAGCGTCGGTTAAACCGAACATTAAACAAGCGGGACTACCGTCGACAAACGTACATATTACAGTTATATCGCAACCATCTGTGTGATTAGTGTACACTTTAACTGAAACATTTTATTTATTTTCGGCAACGTTTCCTTTAAGTTTGTTAAATAAACAGCTGGCTTTCAATGTTTGTGTTATAAAATCATACGCACGTTCAAGCTTTTTAATAGGGTGAGTTGGGCTGTTCGCCTGATGATAAGCGGCACGACCATAAGCAGTATCCCCCGAGGCAGTTTTTGGTCTTCACACTGAATGCACGTCCATGCACGGGGGTTGTAACTACACATGGAGGCGTATTAGGGTTCGCGATCATTTCCTAGCCTTCTTCCCTCCGCCCATCCTATTAAGGTTCCTTTTCCTTCCCCTGACTTCCCCAGATATCTCCTCTCAACTAACCTCCAGGTTCCTGCAGTCGCTAAGCCAGAGGATTGCAGATACACAAAAAATACTATAAACAGTAGCAAAGCTACCACCACTTTGGATTAGAAAGTACTGGATGACATTGCACTGCGCTCGTCACCCTGAGATATTTTTCAAATGTGCATGCATAGAGTGTACTGACTCACATTCCCCGCGGTATTTCCAATCCGCCTTATGCTGACCGCATAACAGAACACAAGTTCAATTTATGATTGGTCATGTTTTCTGAATGTAGTCTTCATTTATGTAATCATTTTGACATTGCATTAAAACTTAAATGAACCATCATAATCGGATTTACATAATGTGAAAATCATTCATGCATAACGAATATTTCACCAAAAATTCAAGTTTTGTTTTTCTAACTTTTTGATCATTATATAGTTTAATCGCAGTGATGTTGCCGCTGCAACGAATTCTCTTATAGTAGTAGTGGCATCACATGTCGAATAAAATGGTACTTTTTTGACATTTATTTTGTTTGAAACTATAATATATATACATATACGGTTCGACTATAATAATAATATAATATCAGCCCTGTATTATATACTTGCCCACTGCTGAGCACAGGCCTCCTCTACTACTGAGAGGGATTAGGCCTTATTCCACCACGCTGGCCTAGTGCGGATTGGTAGACTTCACACACCTTCGAAATTCCTATAGAGAACTTCTCAGATGTGCAGGTTTCCTCACGATGTTTTCCTTCACCGTTAAAGCGAACGATAAATTCACAAAGAATAAACACATGATTTTTTAAAAAAGTCAGAGGTGTGTGCCCTTGGGATTTGAACCTGCGGACATTCGTCTTGGCAGCCCGATCCACACCCAACTAGTCTATCGCCGCTTTTTACGGTTTTTTACGATTCGACTAACTTATTGTAAAGTGTTATTTTAAAGAACAGAAGATTTTATTTAGTAAGGCAACGTCAAATCAAATCAAATGATCCTGTATACCTAAACCCAAAAAAGATATACAAAATATAATATTTTAATATAAAAACATATTTTGTAAGCCTAACGAATTCATAAACATCTACTATCATAATAAAGATTGTTCTGAACACACATAAAATGTCACGAATAGCAAATTACGAGGGAATAAATTGACAACTATTATTTGAAGATAACATAATCTCCATAATAATAAGCAGAGTCTAGCCGAGTCACATTTGCAAGTTCATTGAATTTTTATAGCAATATTATCATTTCATATCATTAGAATACATTACACTTATAAATATAAACAGTATTTATTCCATTACGCATCCACAACATAATGAAACTGCGGTAAATTATATTTCTAAATACGAGATTAAATCATTTACTGTAATAAGAGGTCCAATTATAATTCATAATAACAAAACACTTCATTATTAAAACAATCGACCTTCATCTCAAATTGATGGCGAAGTTTCCAGAATTTACCGGCTAAATTGCTTACCGGAAAGCCGGAGCAGCTGGCGGTCACATGCCGGCCAATCCGATGGTTATTGTTGCGGAATTATTATCAGCGAACGTTAATTACGTCGTAGGCCGTTGTACCTGCCAGTGATTTAGGTTCGACAAGAGACGTACGTAGTTCATTTTGATTCAATAGTTACAACCATTTAATTAACTCTTATTAATAACTGGCTTTTGCGGCTTAGCCTACGTTCGAGTTTTCCGGGCATACTATGCCCTTCCCAGAGTTTCAAACTATCTCCATACTAAATTTCATAGAAATTTCTTCGGCAGTTTTTGAGTTTATCGCGTTAAGGCGGACAGGCACGGCGGGGGACTTTGCTTCATGATATCTAAGAAAAATTGTAAAACTGACAAGAAGCACCAATAGGCTCACCCCAAAGCTTTGGTATCATAGGACAGAATAGACACGACGAAACGAGGATACATTTATTACGCCTCTGCCTACCCTTTTAGAAATGGGCATTTTTTTAAACGTCCACGGCAATGTGACCTCACTGCATCTGATGGTAAGTGGCGTGGGGTCCAATAAGTATCAAAGTGAGTGTTTACGTGTGCTATAGTTATCAAACTGTGCGAATTACAATCTAGTAAAATTATGATAAAAATCCTTAATAACTTTTCCTTATAATTTGTAAGTGTGCGAATTATTTTATGGACCACGAGTACTGTATCATAATTTACTGTATACAATCAGATACAAAATACAATGTAATGACAGAGACACAAAGACTTGATTAATGTGTTAATTAAGAAATCGAGGATTTAAACCGTGGTGGCGCAGAAAAATGTTTCATCAGCTAACACGGTGATAAAATATGAATACATAATTACTATAAATTTTGTTGATCTGTCCCAAGCACGCATATACATAAATATTACGTTAAATCATAGTTTCGATAAGTGATAATTATGATATGCTGTTATAATATCGTATTGTAGTTGGCTATAAAAATATTAAGTTATCTATATGGTTGATAATTATGCGCCATTTTGAAAGTCGAATGCAGTATAGATGCTGTTGCGCTTTAACATAGATGTCTTTACACCTTTTTAGTATAATATCATTGGAGTAGTGCAGAAATAAAACCACACGTCTTCTCCGATTTCACTTTCATATTCGTGAGACTAACTTCTTTTTTTATTTTAAACTAGCTTCCGCTCGCAGCTTCGCCCGCGTGGATTTCGGACTTCAAAAATGGAGGAGGTGCTCAATTTGTCGGGATGTTTTTTTAATGTATGGTGGTATGCAGGTGGTCCGATTGTCCGGTCAGGGTCTGATGATGGGATTCAGTATTCACGCGTGATGGCTTATTATTAGCATATCATGTATAACTTTGGTGTTTCTATACCGATTTCTATGATTCTTTTATGGAATATTTAATAATGTTAACTTTTTAATTAGGGATGACTGAGAGTGTTATAAACGTAAGAGTAGACAAATATAATAAGAAAGCTTCGAACTGCTAAGCTATCAGGAGTTACACGTGTTATTGTGAGTCAACCATAAAAGATAGACATATGCTGTCGTGGGATATTTTTACATAATTTTAAGGAGAACATTTCCGTCATACATGATTTCTGTGTAGCTTTAACCATTAAGGTTGCACACGCGACGGAAGCTTAAAAATGGAGTAACTTCTCCCGTTTTCCCAACATTTCCCTTCACTGCTCTGCTCCTATTAATTGTAGCGTGATGAAAAGTATACTATAACCAGCACAGGAGTATGACAAATAATTGTACCAAGTTTCGTTAAAATCCGTCGAGTAGTTTTTGTTTCTATAACGGTTATACAGACAGACAGACAGACAGACAGATAGACAGACAGACAGACAGACAGACAGACAGACAGACAGACAAAAATTTTACTAATTGCATTTTTGGCATCAGTATCGATCCCTAATCACCCCCTGATAGTTATTTTGGAAATATATTTCATGTACAGAATTGACCTCTCTACAGATTTATTATAAGTATAGATAATAAATCACTAGCTTTTTCTCGCGTCTCCGTCGGCGTGAAAATGTTGTCCTGGTATAAAAAGTATTCCAGTCCATCTATCTGTGCCAAAATTTCATCCAGATTTGATCAGCGATTTTGACGTAATAGAGTAGCCCACATGCAAAATTTTGCATTTATAATATTGGAATAGATTTTCATAGTCTATTTTATTTGTTTGGTTTTAAAATCCTTTTATATGTATCAAAAATATGCATAAAATATAAGTCATTGCAGACCGTTTGTCGAAGCAAAAAAGATTTTGCGTACAATTAACCTGTATGTACTTCACATCATTTCCAAACTTTGGGAACACGAAATTCTGCTATCGAATTAAAGTGAAAAATGCCAGTGAAAACGTTTCTCTGCAAATTCCTTTTGAAAACGCTTTGAATCTTATCGCCGGTCGGCCAGCTATAACGCAGCCAAATAAAAACGCCTTTCCGATCCAGTAAACGTAGGCTACGGAAAACATTTTCTGGGTTCAGCGATTTAGTCGAATAAGCTTTGCAAAAATCGGGTTATAGTTTCTTGTAAAATGCTAGGATAAGTGGCCATGTATACGAAATGGCCTGTACTTCAAGTTTATTCATATCAAGCGTTTCAAAGCAATATATATAAAATTTTAAATAATTTTTTTTTGTCTAATATGGCCAAGAATGAGCCTTATATACTAGTCTCAATAAAATATTTTTATTATTCATGAAATATTTTAATTTTAATAAATAAAGGGAGGTTATATATTTCCTGCAAGAAGATGAATTCAGTCCTTTAAACTACAAAGAATAATATTTTTGTAACCGTAATGTTCTCGTCAATTTACAAAACAAGATATATGCACTAGCTTATATCCGAATTGAAATTAGAGAATTTGCCTTCTTTAAGTCCGGCTCGTGACACCTGAAAAGCTTTCGAAACGTAGAGAATAAAAAATTATAAATAATCCTCCAACTACTTTCTTGACGATATTTATGATATATATTATATATTTACCATAATCGCTACCCAAGTGGCCTAAACCTCGGCGGACCGGTTAAAATCCCCCATCCGCTCTCACAAGTCAGAAGCCACTTGAGATCAAAGGGCCGCCTCCCCACAGCCAAAACGTCTAGTACTCTAGACTTTAAGGGCGGTCTAGTACCACAGTTCAGATAACCTAAGAGGCCAATAAACGTAAGCGAATTCAAGGTTATTTCGAAATTCCGCATAATTAAGTAGTAAATATGTGTTTACTAATTATAGAGCATAGTTATGTTGGTGCACTTAATTCTTGCTGTAATAATATGTATGATAAATTATAATATACTTCTTGAAAAATATATCGAAATACTTTAACAAAATTTGCAATTAACTTGACAAGGTTATAATTTAATTGCATAACTCTACCAACCTTCGTTATTAAAGTATTAAAATAGCTGGACTGAAAAACCCTTATTCCTTCGCCAGATGTCACAAATTGGTTTCCAATAAGGCTATAAGGTTATTTGAGAGCAAAATTATTTATGTTTTAAATTCATCAGAGTTCAATTTGAAAATGGAACCGACATTTAATGATTCGCTGTGGCGTGCTATTGAAGTGCACTTGGCACTAAGATATGAATTTCGTTAACCTGAAGTATGAGATAAATTACGATTTAAAAAGCAATCTATATGTATATCATGTATATGCTTTATTGCTAAGTTTTATGCGTTAAAGAACAAACTGAACCATTTCCACATTTATAATATTAAGGGTCTGTTTCACAACTTCGGAATAAATGTTTACTCATCACATAAATATATAAGACGACCAAATACAAGAGTCACACTGTACTAAGCTATGAAATAAATGGTAATATAGTTATAATTACTATATTTCTCAGCTATTTATTATAATAACGGTCAAATTTACTTGATACTTGTGAAACAGATGTTAAGGGTTAAATAGCCACTTACAATTAATAATTAATATTTATTTATTGGTACTATTTATAAGGGACCACCCTCCTAACATTTCCGTCTTGATTTGCAGTATAACCGTAGTTCCGGAGAGGGATTTGTGGCCTCATTTGTATTTCGTTCTCGGCTGGCCTGCACAAAATGTACAGTAATTAAATAACTACGCTATTAAAACAAACATCCTGCGATTTTTCATAATGTGTGAATAATACTTTTATGTATACATATCTGTACTTATAACATTAACTTTTGCTCGCAGCTTCCCATGCGTTTGATTCAGTTTGTACCATATATGAAATTGGTCAATTTCCTTTTGCCTTCTTCGAGTTAGTGTACCATATATGAAATTGGTCAATTTCCTTTTGCCTTCTTCAAGTTTTTTCTATACTAAATTTCATCAGAATGGGTACAGTCTTTTATCTGTGACAGCGTCAGACGAGAAGACAAAATTACATTCGCATTTATATTATTATAGATAGATTCTTTGACTTTTAATTCAGTCTTATTTTTACTGTGATGTACGTATACTTGCCCTTCAGGATGATCCATCCAAGATATCGTTCGCCGGATCATATCAAATCCCCTCACGCTAGGTGGTTCGTCGCAATATAAATTTCTTCGCCTAAAACAACAGAAATAAAACTTTGGAATTTGATTTTAAGAACTTAGTTAATATAGAAGTACTACACGTCTAATTAAAAATGATATGATAGACCCTTAACTTTTCCTACCCAAAATATTGAAAAGGGTAAGTAAAAGTAGGCTACCACTATAAACCTTTCACATAACACCTTAGGAAGTTTAGGAGTGGCTGAAAACCAGCGCTGCGGAACTACTGTCCCGGGCAGCATGAGCTAAGCCGCTTCCTTTTGCCTTTATAATTATAAAATTTTACTGTACTTTATAATAATACATGTAACTAGTTAGTAAGGCAATCAACGGATTTTTATTTTATTTATTTAAAAGTGAGTTCTTAAGTACATATTTGGATTCAAGTTACTCCTGTTGAATGGGTACATTTATATTTGTTTAGGGTAACATTTGTTTATATGTAATTTAATTTGTTTTTGTGGCAACACGCCTCCACTTCCTTCTTCCTGTCACGGGCTGCCGGCGAGCAACCACAATAATGTAGTTCTTTTAAGTTTAAGTTTAAGATATCAAATTAAATAACAGTGATCCGTCATAGTGGTTTTATTAACATGGTAGCAGAGCGTGGTTGCCTGCAAATACAAAGAAGAAAAGAAGATATTTTCGCAAATAAAGTGGAAACGTGCTATATATGCAATAAGCAAAAATGGCGTTTACTAAATGCAATGACGCAGTTATTCCAATATTCGACGGATCGGATTATAGTAGCTGGAAAATACGTATACTTAAGTTTTTGGAGTTTAAGAAATGTAAAGAAGCTGCCATACGAATCAAAAATGATTCGGATGATGTTGCAAAGTGGGAAGAGATGGATATCCAGGCAACGAACTACATTTATAGTGCAATAAGCAACAAGCAACTCGAATATATATGCGACTTAGATTCCGCATGCAAAATATTGGCAAAATTTGATGAAATGTACCTGCAGAAATCATCGGCACTACAGATTATATGTCGCAACAATGTAGAAGCAATAAAATTATCGAACTATTCGCAAGTAAGTGTATTTTTTGACGACTTTGAGAAATCAATAAATCAGTTAAAACAAGCCGGCGCGACGGTAAGTGAACAAGAAAAATTAAATTATATGTTAAAGGCCTTACCTCGTAATTACAGTCATATTGGAGATCTAATAGACGTTTTACCAGAAAAGACAGAACTGTAGATTATTTGAAAAGTAAAATTATGTTAAAATCATTGGATAAAGAACCTGAAAAATGTAATGAACCATCACGCGACAACTCAAATGTTTTTAAAGCTCACACTAGTAGTTCTGCATCACCCTAATAAACTTTAAATGTTTTACCTGTGGAAAACCTGGCCACATGCAAAGAGATTGTCGACACAGAAATGTTAACAGTGGTAGAGGAAATGGATTTATTAGATTTAATAATAATCGTGGACATCAACGTGGATCATATTATAATTCAAGAAATATTAGAGGAAGAACTTATAATAATAAATCCAGTAATGAGAGTGGTGGTAATAATTTCTTTGCAACTATTGAGAATAATAATGTTTCAACTTCAAGTAAAATATATAATATTGAGCAGTCTGGCCACTTAACTTGGTTATTAGATAGTGGTTGTACAGATCATATAATTAATACTGATGAGTACTATCATTCATGTGAAATATTACAACAACCTATTAAAGTAAAAGTTGGTGATGGAAGAATATTAGAAGCTACAAAGGTCGGAAAAATACAAACTTATTTTATGGTCTATGGAAAAAGTCTGAAGTTGTTTTGAACAATGTTTTCTATGTCAAAGAGATGAAAGCAAATTTATTGAGCTATTCAAAGATTACAGACAATCATAAAATTGTTTCCAGGGGACGACAATCAAAAATATATAACGTCTATGGAACTATTATAGCTATAGCAGTGAAAGAAGATAGACTGTATAAATTAAAAGGTTATATAAATGCAAGTACATTACATGCTAATTTAGTGAAGAAATCAAGTATGACAGTGAAGGAGAAATTACATAGGATGCTTGGTCATATAAACTTTAACAATTTGAATACTATGTGTACAAGTGAATTATTGAAAGGATTACCAAAGGAGATTGAATGTAAGTACATGAAATGTGCTATATGTATTGAAAATAAAATGCATAACTTGCCATTTAAAAATAATAGAAAACGAGCACAGGATATATTAGAAATTGTACACACAGATTTAAATGGGCCACACAGAACTACAGGTTTTAATGGTGAAAAATATTTCTTAAGTTTTATAGATGACTATAGTAAGTTGGCAAAAGTTTATTGTATTCCGTCAAAAGATAAAGTATATAATTGTTTAATGCAGTATGTTAATGAGATACAAAATTTAACTGGGAAAAATATTAAAGAATTGAGATGTGATAATGGAAAGGAATACATTAATAAAAGAGTGTTTGACTTTGCAAGATCAAAGGGAATTATGATTAAATCTTGTCCGCCATATGTGCATGAATTAAATGGCACAGCAGAGAGGTTCAATAGATCAATAATGGATATGTCAAGATGTCTATTGGCAGAGGCAAAAGTGCATAAAAGATTTTGGCCTGAAGTGGTTATGGCCGCAGCTTATTTAAAGAATAGAACATTAACAAATGGCACTATAGAAAGGAAGACGCCTTATGAGATATTTTTCAAACAAAGGCCAAGCATTGAAAATTTAAGGATATATGGAAGTAAAGTATTTGTTAGAACACCAGAGGAAAAGAGAAAATGTAAATGGGACAGGAAAGCCGAGCTTGGCATACTAATGGCTATACAGATGTTGGATATAGAGTATTAATAAACAATAGAATAGTTGTAGCAAGACATTGTGATATAATTGAAGATGATGTAATGTGTATTGGTCTCGATGATAATAGAGAAGAGAAAAAATGATAAAAAGTAATAGCCAGCCGAATAAATTGGAAGAGAAAATTATAGAAGAGAAGAAAGAGACTAATGCAGAAGAAAATAATGAGAAAATTAATGAAGATTTGAATGCTGAAACAAATGAAAGTTATGATGATAATAAAGTAATTGAAACAAGAAATCGGCGTAAAATCAAGCCACCAACTCGGTTTGATGAAGAATTTGGTTATTATTGTATAACTGTTAACTATTGTGATGCTATGATTCCAGATAATTTTCAGGAGGCAATAACTAGCGATGAAGCAAAAGAATGGACTGAGGCTATGAATCGTGAGATGAACAGTTTGGCAAAAAATGAGACCTGGAGACTTGTAAGTAAAACAGCAGACAAACAGCCTTTAGATGTGAAATGGATATACAGAAAGAAAGCCGAAAATAAATTTAAAGCTAGGTTAGTAGTAAGAGGTTTTCAACAAAAAGATTTTATTGATGATATATATTCACCCGTTGCTAAAATGCAAACTTTAAAATTGTTATTGTCTTATTGTTGTCAAAATAATCTTAATATACATCAGATGGATGTTGAAACTGCTTTTTTAAATGGTAAAATTTTATCTGAAGTTTATGTAAACCAGCCAATTGGTTATGATGATGGCACTGATAGAGTTTTATAAATTAAATAAAACATTATATGGTTTTAAAAGAAAGCCCTCGGGCTTGGTATGAATGTGTCAATAAGTTTTTAACTAGTCTTGGATTTCAGAGAAGTAAATATGACTTTTGTTTATATTTTAAATTGATACTAATGTGAGTGTATACATTTTGTTATATGTTGATGATTTGTTAATATGTTGTAAAGATGAAAAGGTAATGAGTATTAAAACAAACTGTTAAGTAAATTTACTATGAAGGATATGGGTAAAGTTAAAGAATACATTGGAATACATATTGATTATGATTATAAAAAGAATAAGACCATGACACTGAGTCAGAATCATATATAGAATCATTAGCTAAGCGTTATAATATAATAAATACAAAAGTTATATACTACACCAATGGAAGTAAATCTTAAACTAGAAAAACTGTAATATAAATGAGAATGTAAAG
>NC_051132.1:415947-432192 GCF_014839805.1 Manduca sexta | reverse complement strand
TCTATGACCTGATGAGTCATGTCAGGGCCAAACTTCGAGAGAAGAAGGTCCTGATCATGATATCGTTGGACATAGAGGGAGCCTTCGATAGCGCCTGGTGGCCGGCCATCAAGGTCCGATTGGCGGAAGAACGCTGCCCACCAAACATCAGACGGCTGGTCGCCAGCTACCTGGATGATCGGATGGTCAGGGTTCGGTATGCGGGTGCTGAGTCTGCACGCAGGACCGTTAAAGGTTGTGTTCAAGGCTCTATTGGGGGGCCGATCCTGTGGAACCTCCTCCTCGACCCCTTTACAGGGTCTCGAGCGCCGGGGCGACTATTGCCAAGCTTTTGCTGACGATGTCGTCCTGGTGTTCGATGGGAACTCCACAGGAGAAGCCCAAAGGCAGGCCAATGCGGCTCTGGCCTATGTGCGGGATTGGGGTGTCAGAAATAAGCTAAAATTCGCGCCGCACAAGACCCAGGCGATGATAATCACCAACAAGCTCAAGTATGACACCCCGATCCTGCGCATGGGCGGAGTCGACATTGGCCTGTCAAATGAGATCAAGCTGCTCGGCCTCCTAATAGACCGAAAACTGACCTTTAACGGCCACGTGAAGCAGGCGTGCGCAAAGGCCATAGGCCTATACAAAGTGCTCGCGAGGTCAGCCAAGGTCCAGTGGGGACTGGGACCTGAGGTGATCAGGACGATCTACACGGCTGCGGTGGAGCCCGTGATCTTGTATGCTGCAAGCGCATGGGCTCCGGCGAGTCGTAAGCTTGGTGTAAGGAAGCAGCTCGGAGCGATCCAGCGCAGCTTCGCGCAGAAGATGACGAAGGCCTACAGGACTGTCTCGCTCAACTCGGCCCTGCTACTGGCGGGAGTGCTCCCCCTTGACATAAGGGTGCGGGAAACCGCACTCCTTTACGAAGTCAGGAAGGGCACTCTCGAGCGGTGGTGGGAGACCGAGAAGTGGAAGTTCCTGTGGCCTTCGTCAACTTAGACCACCCGGCGGAGCGGATGGGCGGGAGCTTCCAATGCCTGGCGGACGGGGCGGAATTGGCTCGACACGTCGGTGAGGGTCTTAGCATCTTCACCGACGGAAGCAAGATTGAAGGGAAAGTCGGAGCGGCGCTGTCCATATGGAACGGTGCCGCCGAGACGAGTACCAGAAAGTTGCGGCTCGAGCCATACTGCTCTGTCTACCAGGCGGAACTTCTCGCCCTCCACAAAGCTGTGGAGGAGGCGCTCCGTAGCAGGCTTCCTGTGTGCGGCATCTTCAGCGACGCAAGGTCCGCTCTCGACGTCGTCACCAGAGGTGATTCCCTCCACCCCATAGCGTTTAAAATTAAAAAATTGTTAAAAGAAGCCGAAAAACGCACCCAGAAAATTGAACTTTTCTGGGTGAAGGTACATGTGGGGCTGGAGGGAAACGAGAGGGCGGACCTGCTCGCCAAGGAGGCCGCACAACACCTCAAGACCCGTGCGCACTACGACAAGTGTCCGGTTTCGTTCGTCAAACGACAGATCCGAAAGGACTCGATTGACGAATGGAGCCGGAGATACGCGGACGGAGAGACGGCTTCGGTGACGAAGCTGTTCTTTCCGGACGCGGTCGAGGCGCACAGGGTCGTAAGGCGGATCGTCCTGGACGCCACACTGACACAGGTGTTCACGGGGCACGGCGGGTTCTCCGAGTACCTGCATCGGTTCAAGTGCAAAGAGAGCCCGGCGTGCCAATGTGACCCTGACGTTCAGGAGACGGTCCCACACCTCCTGCTCGAATGTCCCATCCACGCAGTGGATAGACATAATTTAGAAAATAGGATAGATATAAAGATAACACATAGTAATTTACACAAGATATTTAAAAATAAGGCAGATACATATATATTTATAAATTATTGTAAAAAAATAGCAATTAAGGTAGTAAAGAGGAATAGAGATAAGTATGGCTAAGCATATAATATGATATTATATAACATTAGCTATAAAGTAGAAGTAAATAAATATAGATATATGTATAATTGAGATAAATAGAATTAAGTACAGATAAATATAACATAGATAAATAAGATAATCAACATAAGATACAGATAGAAATAAGGAATAAATGTAAGAGAAAAGAAAAAGAAATAGAAATAAAATAAAACAAAAGATGCAGAAAATCCCTTGTCCTGGATAGGGGGACCGGAAAATGTTAAAAAAAAAAAAAAAAATTAAAGTATATCAGTTTCCATTTGACAGCCGATATTACAAATAATTCATGCCTGAAAGTTGAGCCACCTGGCGGTTTAAAAATTACACCTTTACTGGATCTTGAAGAAAAATTACACATTCTGATATTAATAAGTTCACTTCATTCAATATTTTATTTCTATGACATATATTTTATTAGATATATGTGTGCAAATTCTTTAGTGTTAAATTTTGCGTGGGACGTGTCGCTTGCAACTTATCAGGTTCTCATATTGACCTGTTACTGGCAATTTTAGTGTTTCTTTTTTTTTTTTTTTGGTATAACCAACAATTATGTAATAAGACTTTGACCGTTAACAATAGTAAACTAATTATTACTTAACCAACCTCATTATACACTCAGTAAAAGTAGCTGATGCTTTATTTTAATGAATATCAGAAATATTACCCAACTTAAAAACATATTTTTTAAAAACCAGTGCGACGCAACTGGAAAATCGCGGACTGTATTCCCAAGGAGCGTCACACCGCGTTGTTGTTGTCAGGCAAAACTGACACCAAACATGAACATTAACATTTATTTTAAAATCCTTAGATATTTTTTTAGGTTTACATGTCAGGTAATTTAAATAACAACCAAAATAATTCCGTATCCTATTGTCAAGCATTAAATAAATTAACTAACCACCTAAACAAGATCTCTACGTATACAAACATTAAACGAAAAGACTAACACTACCTCAGAGGTCTTGGTAAACTGGTCACCTTGTATGTAGAATTATTCGACCAGTCGTGCAAGTCAAACAATAACGCGTTCTATTTAACTTGCTAAACTCTAGTTACAAGCTCTGTAATTTCAGAACTGCAAGTCCAATACGCGAATGTGTAATTCGCATTTTGCAACTATATTGTGATAGGAACAATACTCAATCGGCTTTTGAGTGTAAAAGCAGAAATTGTTAGCCATAATAGAGATAAAAAATTGCCAATGCTAGCTTATATATAGGTAAGTACTTATCGACATCTATATTATTAAAATTTTTATATAACATGAATCAGATGTCAGTATCTGTTTTCTCACTATTCTCTACTACTGCAACTTTGTTTTTTCACTAATTTATGGTTGCACTATCCTTGAGTCGTCTACATTTATGCCGCAAACAAATTTTACTCAGGCGAAAGCTTGAGGTGAAACTATGCAGTTATTTTAATTACATGTGAGGCTATTTTATAGATGCTGTTTAATTATCTACTACCTATTTTGATATAAAAGAAAGAAATACATGAGAAACACACAAGAGAAACACAAGATACATTTAGAGACTTCCCGGCTCTCACACCCACCACTACAACTCCTGTAAGCCAGGATCAGCAGTTGTACGCATCTTATGACACCGAGCGGTGAAGCGCAGCGAGTCTCAGGGAACATTAATTATTCTTTATCTAGCAACGAAATTCATCAAATACAAAAATAGGGAGCAGTTGATAATATTAATTGTCCACTTCCCTATATAGCTCAACAAGCAACTTTTGTAGCGGGAAAAGCTTTCCAAGCGAACGAACCCGCAAGTAACACCTAGTTTATAATAAGACAGTCAATATTACCGAGCACGTCATCTCCGGTACTTATCCGTCCCTGAATCTTTGATCTTAAATATTTTCCTCTAACACAGCTGCTATTGGCATTCGTTAATTATAGGAATTCCTTTTGGTAACGTTATATTTTCATAAGTGAAAAAGAAATAGGCTTGTATAGATTTAATTTAATTTACAATCAATGTTATTCACAGTCAATGTTATTAAGAGAACCAAAGTAACGGACATAGCTCGGAAAAAAAGCAAGCTGAAGTGGCAGTGGGCTGGCCATATCTGTCGTAGGACCGATGGCCACTGGAGTAGATGAGTCCTAGAGTGGAGACCGCGTCTCGGTAAGCGTAGCGTAGGACGACCTCCGACCCGCCGCGCTGGTCCGACGATATTCGTAGGATCGCCGGTGGACGCTGGATGAGGAGAGCGGAAGACCGAACAGCGTGGCGCGCTTTAAGGGAGGCCTATGTTCAGCAGTGGACAGCTGTAGGCTGATGACGATGATGATGATGATGTTATTCACAGCTAGCTTTATCCGTGGCCTCCACTTAGTTGTAGAGAATAACTATGGTTTTTAAAATTTTATCTGTTTTCTTTTTTAGATATTTTTGTGTGACCATTGTAAAGATTAATAAAAATCAAAATATTTGTATTTCGTTCTTTTCATTACTTTTCGTATAAAACTATAAAAAAAATATTTTATAGTTGCAATAACAAGGTTTTAGTAGTCAACTGCGTCAAAAACGAAAACAGAAACTCGTATTCTTGTTCAAATATTTCCATAGACTTGAATTAAAATGTACACAAGAGCAGGCCCGCAGAGGCAACCTGTTAGGATTTCAATTTTAGATAAAAATAGTACAACTATAATGGAAGACATCGGACAATGTTCGAATCCCCTTTTAATAGAAACTCGGATTCAATTGAATGTTTTTTAATCTTCAAACAACAATATGGATTGTTTCGATTCCAACGTTTCAATACTTATGATCGATGTTTTAATACGATGTTGAAACTATATGAATACATGTCCCTGGTACTTCGTTCAATATTTGTTTTTTTATATTTTACTTACCCGAGTTTGTTATTCGTCCATTTTTGGCTATTAATTATAGATACTGCACGATATTATAGTGCCCAAAATACGCTCGTACTTCCATAACAAAATTGGCTACATAAGTCACGTAAGAACGCATCAAAGGGAAAAAGCACGACTAGAAGGTATCCAGTCTTAGTTCTAGTAAAATATTCCTCTCCAGTTCCTACAGGTGCCGTAGCCAAAATCGGCTATGAAGACATCATCACCCGAATTTTGCAATTATAGCTATATTGAAAATGATTAACATTCTTTCTTCTAGAACATGTTATCATAAAATTTTCTTATAAAAACTTTCTTCTACACCTCTGTTATTAATTTATCTTCCATCAACAAGATCTATGTTAATTAAATCCCACACAGAAAAAATAAGTTACAAAATTTTTACTTCGCATTTATAGGCGTTTGAATTGGCAAATGGCGGTATAATTAGGACATAATGATAGAATAACAGCTCCGACGTCTCAGACCGACGCAATAACAAATGACGACTACACAAATATAAAGCCATGGAAACGGTTACGAGCATACCATGGTTATGTGGGAAAAATGCAACGTGTGAAGCATTTAATGATAATATTTACTCGTACCATTATAGATGAACTGGTTCAATGCTCAATGGTGAACTCCCCTGCAAAAATTTGAAATAATGTGGTAAATACTTTTAAGGGTAAACAACGGTGAATAATGATATTTCTACATCCTTGTTTCTCCTCATTATTATTTACCTATATTAAGACGATACGGGCTATCTTAATACAAGATTTTTCTAAATCCATTTGAGTATTCATACGTGTTTTGGTAACATACACTTTCACTCAACATTATACATTGGAACATCTTCACAAATATTAAAGGGATTTTAGAAGTCACTTCCATGAACATAATATTTAGTTCTACGAGCGTGTTCGCCGTGTTGATTGGAACGGAGACTAGCAATAATGGATTCCCTGGCACCCTTAATTGGGGAGGTTGAAGGCGACGGGAGCTGCACGGGAACATGGCTTATAACGAATTAATGCAAGCACTATACACGCTTAATGTATTAACACCGCCAGAAGCAATCCACACTTTGAAAGACGTGCCATAACTCTGAAATAGTTTGTTTTGTTTGACTTTCCACAGCGTAAATTTAATTTAGACGCTACAAGTAATAACCAATGTTATTGTTTATTGATTAAAGATGAAATTAGTTTACAGTTGAGGATATACGTTGTGAGTATTATAAAAATCAAACTGAACTAAATAAAACTCGCATTTTGACATATAGATTCCGTTACCACATTCAAAATTAAAATGCGATACTTAACTATCTTGGTAAGTTAGCTAGAAGACTTGATAAAGGGTACAGGAACTCACTGGAAGCATGCCGCTTTCGACAGGTCCGTCTGGAAGTCTTTAGGGGAGGACTATTTTTAGCAGTGGACTTCGTGTGGCTGATGACGACCATGATGACTATCTTGGGCTTTATACTTATGGCTTACATAGTCAATAATCGGTTCCTTCTTATTTTATATTAAGTACGTTCTTTGGGTACTATACCTTAAAAAACCCTTATAGGATCACTTCATTGTCCGTCCGTCGGTTCATCTGTATATCAAGATACTTTTTCTCAGGAACGTATAGAGGTATCGATTTGAAATTTATTTAACTAATTAAGGGTTACGGTCTCTTTCGGAAAATCCGAACTTGTAAGACAACGTGATCAAGAGATGTGCCCATTAATGTCGCTTATTTTGCGATTTTACAAGGGGATCAAAACTTATAGGGTTGATCTAGAATCATGAAATTTTGCAAGAATCAATGTCTCACAACATATGTAAAAGAAATTATCTGAAAACCGTAAAAATGTACTTCACTATTACAAACTTATTATTTGGGGTTGATACATTAATCGTGTCTAGGGATTGAACGGCAAAGTTAAGTTAGCCAAGTTTGAACTTTCATACCTTCCCTAGTTTGTACGAAACTCTCAGTGACGAGTCCAACTCGCATTTATCCTGTTTTTAATACAAAAACTGACGATTTTCAAGCATTATAAACACTCAACACTGGCAACACGCGCAGTCGTTATCTCAGACATGATCACTAATACTAACCGGGCGTCCATTAGCCTGGATAGTAGTTTATCGCTCGCACCAGTCCCACCTGCGCTATTAATCCAGAACCAATTACTTGCATGATACCTGCGCTGATGATTTAACATAAATGTGGAATTTTTAAAATTTCTTCTAATCTGCATTCTTATTTTCTGATGCAAGATAAAATTATAATGTGCATTATTATAGGAGTTGGTTATATTAGTAAATAAAGACAGAATAAGGAAGATTTTAATATCAATTCGATTTCTCGAATTGGTAAATAATACTTAATAATTTACATATAATAGTATAATTATATAATGTGCTAGATACATACTTAATCCCATAGACATATAAATATCTAAAATACAAAAGCATGATAGTTTCGTATATCCAGGGGCTGTGCGAATTGTTCATGACCATTTTAAGTTGATCTCTCAGGCTAGCTCTATAGTAAAGAGAAGTGAAGATTATACCTAGCCGATTGACATCCAATTAACGGATTAATTATGAGTTAGATAGTAATTTCTAAGAATTTATTATTGGTTCAACTTTCGTCTATTTTTGTAATCTTACTAATATTATAAATGTATGATAATGGTTTTTGAGGATATTTGCATAATAAACATAGAAATTTCTTAATGGATTTGACAGTGATTTAGTTCACAGATAGACCGTGTCTTGAATATGTGCTACTTTTACCCCGGAAAAGTACAAAATGAGATTTTTACCTGAACACTCAGTGCTAAACATCGGCCGAGTCGCAAACAACACCTAGTTTACAAATATTTAGTTATTCAAGATTACGTTCTATTTTACAGGGATGTTTCACATGTGGCCGATCCGCAATCCTCTTACAGTTAAGTAAAATGGACAACCGCAGGCCAGTCTGAAGTAAAGTAAGCTCTGCATACGTAACCAGTTCCATCCGTACTCAAATTGGCAGGAACTAAAAGCAGCTAGAACAAACAATTGGTGAACCTTCCACAAGCCTAATGATACCTAATATGATCAGACCCTTAGCATGTGGTAAAAAATACGACACGAAAGCCCGTGTCGTTTCATTGTGATTATTCGACATGCATGTGACTCACGCGTTGTCTCTTAATCACAATCATCGCAATTAAACGACACAGAAGTACGTCGGGTTATACCATATTCCAGGGAAGATGATTTTTTAGATGACGTTATTGTATTCGTTAAACTCAATTGAAATAATCCAAACAACTTTTCACACTTTATATACTTTTTCACAAACTACGTTCGACCATCGATGGCATGTAAACAAACTAATACCCATTCAAGGCTTTATTTGTGATAATCAGGACTAATACAAAATATATGAAATTACATTTTAATATTTCTAAGGTTTGTGGTCGTCTATATCGAATTCTTTAGTCAGTTTCTGAACAATTCATCAAATTACAACGTAGACATAATGACCCTGTTACAAATACACGTACTAAATAATACATTACATTTATTAGGGCGCAATGCCACTAAAAAGGTGGCTAAACCTAGATCCATCAAGTTGGTTGTTTATTTTGGCTTTCCATTTAATCCAACAGCTCTTGTGTATTTGACAAAAAGCATAACATTTACATTGGCAACTTTTAGCTGAATATTATTATAGTAAACGTTTGGAATTACCAAATCTAACTTTCTTGGTCCAAGATTAGAGAATGAAGTACTTAAAAGCATTGAAGTAAAAATAATACGATTAATGACTTTTAAGAAACCAAGCAATGTATTTAAAGACTTTGTTTTATTGACTCATGTCTTTAGGGGAGTTAGGGGAAATTTGATTTTCTAATTTATTGGCTTTTTATTTGGAGAATTTCAACAAATATTTTGCAATGGTAGGTACCAGCTTTAATTTCGAAAGATTGGCTTACAACAAATTATTTGCTTGAGTTCGAAGCATCTAATGTAGAAGCGCTGTAGTGGCATAAACGAGCGATTTCGGTTCTGACATTGTTAGCAAACCGATGTACTAATAGCAACAAAAATCTTCTCATGATAACTAGTAAGAAAATAAAAGTGCACTATAGCACCTCCTTGTTTATAACATTATTAGCAAACTGGACTGGTGTTATAGATGTCCAAGAATCAATACTTATAATACCTGAGACGAAGATAACAGACTTTAATTCGATTGAAGGGATCACTTACCTGCATTTTGGTATTACAAAGAATTTATCAACATATATGTAGTGTACTGGCTGGTACGTTTTTCTTAATATAATGTTTTGTTTCATCTAACTCTATCTGGTTATAGGCCTGGGATAAATCTATCTTAGAAAAATATTTAGCCCCGCCTAGGCGCACCAATTAGTCATCAATTCTCGGTAACGGAAACCTATCTACATATAGCATAGGATTAACAGTAGCCTTATATTTTATTATAATATGTAGAACCACTCGTAACTCGTAAGATAATTAAAAAAAAATGTTTTAGTAATAACTTGGCATTAAGGCATAACAGGCAAGTTAGTTTGATAAGATAGTATTAACGCATTCTTAATTAAGTACTTAATACTTACAAAAAAATACTTTTGTTACAGTAGGAAAGTTCAATTTAAAACGTATTATTTTATGCTAGTAGAACTAATGACACGTAATAATCATTAATTGAATAACGCATACATCAGGTTATTAATATCTATCACAGTAACATAAATACAGTAACAATTCCATTGATGATTTTTACCACAACACATAACAGTTATCATTACAATAAGTTGTTAATAGGTATATTAAAACTCGTGTTCTTTTCGCTCAATAATTAAATGATTTAATGAGTTTTGGGTACAATAAAAATCAATCAATTACATTTTAATAACTTTGTAACAATTTGTTGGCGGCTAGCACAGATATGTACATAGAGTATAAAATGGTAGGTAGCCACTGTAGAATTCCAGAAAACATGGAAATAATATTCTGAGTTTGTACTTCGGAATCCATTTATTTACAATATATATTTTAAAATGTTTTTGAAATAATCAGTTTTTATGTCCATGTAAACACTTTACATTCTTTTTTTTCTCAGTCGTACAATCCTGGCGGAGTGGTCGTGGTTATGAATTGTCTGAAAAATTTGTTGCGACTTTTGCGAGACTTCTCCATCTCTCTCTATTCATGGCACTGCGTGTACATTCAGTTAGGCAACTCTTTGTTGAGGATTTATTGACGTCTGTCCACTTTTTATGTACATTTTAGTAAATATTTGTAAAATACATACTATGAAGGTAGTACTATAGTTTTACTGATAAATAGTCAATCTTCAAAGAACTATGTCAATATCCTTGATTAAACACAGAAACACTATTGCGACGTTAGCATCGCATCAAAGTGAATGGAATACCTTTCCGCAATATTATTGAGGGCAGTTTAAATGACGTCAGTGATTAGTCCCATAACTTAGTGATTGAAATTGTTTGAATTTAATATTTGTTACTAGAAATCAAGTATCTATTATCCAGTATCACTCTGGGTTGGCACGGTTGAACCTTCGACAAACTTGACTTATAGAAGTCATTGCACATTGAAATTTATAGGTCTGTGCCTTTGTTAATAAATAGACGTGCAAATTCTTATACCATTAAAAATTAAAAAGCTATATATTATTATCTCTGGGTAAAACTTTAATGTTAATTTCAGTATATTGTCTTTATTCTGAAAAAGATAACAAGATGTAGCAACGAGAAGTAACTGTAGCAATATAGTTTCTAGTTGCTTATTAAACGGTCGGTAAAAAAAATCTTGACTACTCCACCAGATTTAAACCAGGTTTGGATTAGTAAAAAAATCTTTTGTTCAGACCGTACAGTAAACCATTGAGTCGAATGCGCTCCGTGCTCCTGGGAAATCGTTCAAAATCGACATAAATCATATCGGGCCAAAGTTTACCACTTGATTGTTATTCAAGTGCTAGATATTCGGTGTCTTGACGGAACTATTGTCTGTTGAAGAAATTGAGGATATGGGAACGAGCTGGGCACTGAATAGTATATATGAAATGAAATGAAAATAAATATAGTTGTTTTAGTATGAATATTGAATACTTGAAAACAATGATTTAATTAATTGATAATCCTTGTCTAAGTGTGTTTTACTTTTTTTAAAACTTAGTTAGCACTTAATGTACAATTTCAAACAGAGTATAAATATAAAATGTATCCAAAATACGACTCACGACTCATAATCGTTGGGATATATTTTTTAATTGTAATAGTTATCATATAATGCAGCAAAATATCGCCAATTCAAAACAATAAGAAACCGTACAAAAGTTTTTGGTGAGAATTTAATATGTATCTATTGTCAACTTCGGTTATGGGATTAACAATCAGCTGGCAAAGTTGGCTACTATTTCTATAGACGGTCCCCGTTTCCCCGCTCTCCCCTGTTTAAGTATTACAAACTTTGCCGACACTTGAATTGAGCTAGTTTGCGACTCGGAACAGTTATAATCAACTTGTTAGTACGACAGATCAATATTAAAATAAATGCAGTTTTACATTATTAAGCAATTTTGGGGACAGTGGTACATTTCAGTAATGGGAGATCAGAGTTTTATAGGCGAACTGCTTCTGAGAAGCTACGATGCTAGTGTGGTTGATTTCGCTATCAGATCTTATAGAAAGAGGGAACGATATCATATTCGGTAACTGTTTGAATGGTTATACTTGGAATTTTGTTTTATATGACGTCTTTATCTTATTTTTCTTTTTATGATATAAATAAACAAATACAATAAAAAATATACTCGTTGTATTTTCTAGTCATCTTAACCTTGACAACAATTATAACTAATAATTACTTTATTTCGTACAAAAAATGTATATACGAGTACATACAAGATAAGTTCAAGATTTGGGGAACTTTTATACACATTCCAGAATAACAGATTTGATACATAATATTTAATAGAAATTGACTTATTTTAAGCATAATTTATACACGAGTGATTTCTACCTCTAAATACACATTTTTCCACTGAATATCAGACGGTTGTATCAAGACATCAGCTGTTAAATGCAGACGCAAGGATCTGCGTCTAATGACATTATTCTGTACCTGTTATACAAAACTTACGGACTCTATCTTTTTTATGTTTTGTTTAAATATGGCTTGTTTTAGTCATGGTTTCGGCCGAGTAAGTAGTAGTAATATAAAATTAATTAGAGCAAAATGTATAACCTAAGTTATTTAACAACTTTCTATCAGTGAAACTATTTGAGGATTGTTTCGGAAACTTCTAAGATTATCCCTAAAGGCAAACTTCTGAACATTGCTTCCATATAATATTATCGTAGTGGCATATATACTTAGCTATTAATTGCCACAACGCATTATCACATTTATTCCTATTGTAATAAAGCTCGTTTATTCTTGCTGATTTAAGCACAATCTGAAGAAGCGCTACTGCGATCAATGCGAACGCTAAATCAAAAGTCTACTAAGATGATCAAAAGAGCGTTAATGAGAGTGACCTCATAGATGACGTCTATAATCCAGGCCTTTCAATTATGAAGCCATTCACTAAAGGTCAGCTGACGGGTGGCCGCATAGACACTGGATACGATAACTCATCTTCATCTTATGTGCTTTCGAGTACAGTTGATACTAGTTTTCGGCAACATTACGATGCTAGCTTATGATTTTTACGTTCAAGATTGTCTTTTATATGAACTCTGCCATGTACATGTACATACGTTAAATTTGGGTTTCTTCTTGTATACATATTTTTCTTAAATTGCATGACAAAATGCGTTGATTTCGGTTTTGTTCTTGATTGAATTATTTTTAACAAATTATAATTTAGAATTGAAAACACGGTTATGTCTCTTGACATGGATCAGAAAATGCCGTTACAATCTTTAAAAAAATTGTAAAAATAATTTACAAAATTCAAATTTCAAATTCTTTTATCTATGAAAAGGTCACTTAACAATCCGGGCCCATTGAAAATCAAGCATGAAATATTGAAAAAATCTTTTACAAATCACGAATGAAAAGACAACATGACAAATATGAAAGAAAAATGTTATACAATTGGCCACCGAGACCCTTGTCATTCTAGGGTCGGATTAAACTGATGCGAAAATCTTTCTTCTACACGATTAAATTCAGGTGGCAATTTTGGAAATATCACATTTTTGTTCACTTACTTCGTTATGAAGTTCGGGTTTTTATTGTGAATTTTGAGGAAAAATAAAGATAACCCTGCGATAATTTTAGGTACTATGTTAATAGAAGATAGGTATTCAAGACGGCGTATCACCTATAACGGTTGATTATCTACTAACGCACATAATCAGCCCTTATTGAGAAGGAATATGATTTATTAAAAAGCAAACGATTTAAACCTTACGAAATTTGCTAACATAATTTAGCAAACTCATCCCTTCTCAATTACAGCTTTCTGTAACATATCAGATTTTTTTTTGCTACAAACTGAACGTTCTGAAGTACGGTCTATAAATTGATATCATTTAACAATATTTAAAAAAAAAATGAAGCCACGTCCTAAAAGAACTACATCAAAATTCTTTTTATTTTTAAAACATACCCAAGCTATCCGATATCACAAAAATACATTTTACTTCTGACTTCAATCGAAAGGTCAACGTCAGTTATAGAATTATGATGGACACCTTATATTTAACAATTTCAGTGAGAATGTCACCCGCTTTTCCTATTTTAAGGTATTAATAACACGTTTAATTTTGATCTATTATATAAATATAGTGTAAATTTTGTTTAGTTATGTGTAAATGTGAAAGTTTCTAAAAATATTTAAATGTTAGATGTTTATTAACAGTTAACTTGTTGTTCGTAAAAGCTATGAATAGATTAGAAAATTTAACACACATAGAGAAGTATAAGATTACATAAGAATATGTAATCTAAATAATTATAATAATATTTTTGTATACATCGTTTTTATTAAAGATATTATATATAAAAATGTAAAAAAGAGTTTTAAAAACAAAGAGAAACAATAGTAATCTAGATAACTTAGGGCCAATCTACGAAGTTTCTCCCTGACCGGCACCGCGAGCGGTTTTTTCAGCAACGACGAGTGAGTGAGACAGGTATAGGTTGAGCTGCTTAGCTCGTATTCGTCGCTTGGTCCTTACTTCTAAAAAAAGTATATACTTAATGTGAATTTACTCTGGAAAAAATAATACAGCGGCGATACTATGAGCAACAACGACTACCTAATAATTGTATTTAGAGTAAATTAAAAAGATACACTTTTCCTTAGTAAAATAAGCTTTAGATAATCCATGACTGTGGGTAAATTAAACAAGTCTGCTCCGCTATTTAATCGTTACTTAAATTATATAATCGTATGTCACCATAAATTATATTTCATAATAATATAATAGAGGATAGTAAGGTTTTGGTTAACTATATTCCCTTAAATTAATTCCACAAACTGCAATCACAGTGGTAATGCACAAACGTAACAACGCAGGTATCGTAAATCTGTTCGGCTTAGTTTTAATTAAAACGGAATCCTTGTTGAGCGTGCCACCTGCGCATAGGTAAAAAAGGACAAAATTCTACAATTTGAAATTAAATTCTAGTTATGTCGTCTCTCGTTCTGCAGGAATATTAATAACACCACATGACAAAGAGACTATCTCATATACACGTTGATATTTTTTCGTGTCTTTTTGGTCTTGGCACTACTGACAGCGTATTTAGCTGTAGACTGGCAAGTCCGTGTTCGGTGCCAATATTGGACATAATAATTGAGCATTTTCAACTATGATTCGACTGAGATAGGATTCACAAATGAGCCTTAAAGATTGTCATTTTTTCTTGAAATTATGTATAATGCCGAGGCGATATTGATGTCAGTTAATCAAGCAAGTGAAAGAAAAATACTAAACTAAGAACACGAACAAACCGCGTGTTTCAAGGTAAATAAACACGACTGTTCATAAATAATAGTAATATGATGCAGAATTTTAAATTATTTCGAAACCTCTGAATTGAATATATCTAAGCTCTTTATCAACTAAAAACTTTGTTCGTAACCACATACCTCTAATGTAGTAGCGTAACTTGTCATAGAAAGGTCCTATATCAAAATCTGATGGGGGCCCTTCAGGGCAGTGCCAACTTTTGGGCGCCCGCTTAGTTTAATGTTGGTATGATCCAAGATAGGACCTTAAACATTGGGGCTTCATATCACTAATACGGCGGCTACGCCCTGCACTAACTGATATTCATTAGAGAAGCGTTCGTTTTATTAAAATGGGAGTATCAAATTCCTAGCTAAACCAGAAAAAAAATCCAGAAGCAACAGTAATATGGCTATATCTTCGCTATTTATTACTAGGGATTATGAATATACTAACTACTACATCCGTAGTAATATTAGAAAATCTAAAGTAATTGTTTGTGAGTCTTTCACTAGACCTATTTTAATGAAATGTGGAAAGAAGTAAGCTTGAACTACAAAAAGTGATATTTTTTTTAATATTTGACACATATATTTCATGACGGGCGAAACCGTGAACTTAACTAAACATTAATAAAAAGAATATTAAAAAAGTACCAGACATTCGTTCGGCTGAAGCTCTTTAACCGCTTAAATAATCGAAGTTAGCCGCCCGTTTCCATTATAACTAGTGAAATAAAACCCTGTGTGGTATAAAAATCCAATTGAATACGTGCTTTTGTATCTAGAAAATTCTATTATAGAACAAGGCAGTAAAGCGTATGTAAAACGTAAGAACGCCCGTTGAACAAATATATATTTTTATTCTCCGAAAATACTAATCATTTCACTGCTTATTGCCCTATTAAGGTAAACAAAATTTTATTTAAAACAAATGAATAAATTTACTTTTATCACTGTGACGCCTTACAATAAGCGTTTTTAATCAGTGTTTTTTCTCCCGAGTCTCAAAAATTATAATTATTTAAAACAACTATGTATATTATTATGCACCGGCTCCGCTCACGTCGAAAAGTTCTTTCCGAATAAATATATTTTTTCGGAATAAAAAATAGCCTATAGCATTTAAGAATAAAATCTTGTTAGTAATAATAAAAATCAAAATTAGATTCAGTAGTTCCTGAGATTAGCACATTCAAACAAACCAATTCTTCAACTTTATACATTAGTATACAATATAAATTATAATATATGATTTCCATGAAAATATGAAGCAAAAAGTACTAAGGTTATTAAGTTACTATAGCTCTGCCTTTCTAAGAATTCAATATACAGGTATTGCGCTCATACAATGAACAGAAACAGGGTGTAGTCATT
>NC_051132.1:365112-415447 GCF_014839805.1 Manduca sexta | reverse complement strand
TTTTTATTATGGCAGCCCAAGATACAAGCTCAGCTTAGCATGAGAGCCACTAGCAAATATCTATGCCCATGAAGTCTGTATTTGAAATTAAAAAAAAGCTATAAACATAATTTATTTTCAGTTCCTAATTTTAAATTCCAACGCATAATATTCAATACCTTATAGCCGTATTAATAGATCCAAGTCAGTTTCGCTCTCAAGTGTGATGATAAATAAGGCAGCACCTTAACACCGTTGCTATTTTTTATTCTTCTTTTATATTATGGCTTCTACCGATTATCTATCAGTGATTTCACCAATGTCGAGTAATAATAGCACATACTAAGTATACAATAAATACGAATATCCAAAAATCTAAAAGTATTATCAGCGCACCAGGTGGCTCAACGCGATAGTTAAACTCGCACCGCGTACTCAATACTACTACGCTTCTAAGGCAGTACACCCATAATAGTATTTCGCTAAAACATATTGTTCTATCACGTTGAGAAGAAATGTGATTTACAGAACTAACGCAACGTTACCACTCAAATGTCAATTCTTGCTTATAATATATAAAATCGAAATTTAAATGTAAAGTAAACTTATTCACCAAGTTTAATCATTGGCTGATATTCGATTGCTCTTGTATTGATATTCAAGCGCGATTCCAACGAGAGGTTAAAGATAAAACGAAATTTGAGGGCATTTTAAATAATAACTTTATGCGATATCTGAAGTTGCGGGTGGAGTGGTTGTTTAAAGATAAGATATGGTGAATTTGTCAGTTCAAATTTGTCTGAGCAATGACATTTTACAAATAGACGCGTCATACACTAACAAAATTGCACATAAAAACAGCGGAGTATTTACTATAGTCACAGCCCTAGCGGCTCGCATCGATACGGGCCGAGCGAGCCCGAGTGGTTCCGAATGGGCCCGAGCGTCGGCCGCCCCGTCGCCATGACAGTCGACTAAAATGGATTTATTAGTTTAAAAAATAAGTTAAAGAGTGTATACTTATTACTAACGTATAAAATGAAACGTTTTTTCATTCACAGTTGGAGTATAATGTGTACATCGTCTAAAAACACAGGAAGGCATTTTATTTATAAAAATACAAAAAGTTAGTAAGCCGACTAGTCGCGACAGTGGTTGGAGGTTGACTAAGTGAATGTCGGGCAGTTACCTTACTTTCGTCTTGCCAGTATTGAGCTCGGATAACGTATCTATGTAATAAAAACATCTTAGTGTCTGAGTACTTAAATGTTGACGATTTGAAGTATTTTTATTTTCATAATATTTTGTCTTAACGTGGTACGTACTTATGTTGAGTGTTTATTAAAGTGAATAATATATTTATTACAGTATATAAGTTAGTATATATTAGTATGAAATTTAATTTAATATACAATGACGAGAATTATTGTTTAATTGAATTCATTCGTATTAATATCTATTGGATCACGACAATTAGTAATTAAGTAATGTTTGGAAAATTCACGGTAAAGTTGTATACGAATGAATACAATAATATGAAAGTAAATAAAATATTTTAGCAAATAAATCATAAAGGACAGCCTCTCCTTTGTATCCCTTTGCTCTTTCATTATTACAATCAAGATTTCCTTTTAACGCCTTATTTCTTTTATGGAAAGATTTTCTGAAAAAATATTTTTATGAAAGTTTTTTTATCGACCCGTCCGAAGTCATTCGGTCGACGGCTTTAGAGTTGTCAAAATGCTTTCTATTTGGAATGGAAAAGATACGAAATATTTAAATTGCGTTTTAGAAAGCGTTCTATACGCCGCCCAATGTGAGCGAAATTAAAAAAATATTTACAGTGTATTTCGGGTTTGTGGAACATAATGCAACGAAGTACACACATAGACACACACACACACACACTCATGCCTTTTATCCCCAAAGGAGTAGGTTGGCAGATGCGCAACTTGTGCACCCACATTCCGCTGTCTATATTCCGTCCCATGATGTGATAGGGGCGAGCCTGAAGCCATACCATAAAATAACTTTAGCCGAGGATCGGACCATAGACCTCAGGACTGCACTCGTACCGTGATTGCAATAACGTCACTGAGGCTTTCAACGAAATATAAATTATTATAATATTACAAAAGCAAGAATACTAAGGCTATGGTGGGTATGTATAAACAAACTTAAAACTTAAAAATATTATTGCCTTGGTATTATCACTATTATTACTTCATTGGCAGTACTTATGTTTTAGGGTATGCTAAAAATATTTAACTCACATAAAATTACTAGATTAGGAAATAATTATTGTCTTTCATACTTTAGCTAGATTCTCTTTTTAAAAAATGTATGCCAAAAAGAAAATTAATAGTTATATATTATTATGAATACACACTTCCTTTTATCTAAGGGTTAATAGAGTGTCTTTTCGAAATTCAAATAAAGAACAACATTTACATTAATCCTACATATTATAAATGCGAAAGTTTGTGAGGATGGATGTATGTTTGGTCTTCTTTCACGAAAAAATATTAAACGGATTTGAAAAAAAACTTTACACTAATATTGGTTATACATCAGAATAACACATAGACTACAATTTATAATGATTTTGTGTAATTTGGTCATGATATAACGATACATATCAATTATCAAGTAAGTCATGCTTAAATGAAAAAATGCTATCTTGGCATACGCTGCCTAAACCGTTGGAGTTAGACAAAGAAGATGTGTCGTAGGATTGTTTGTCTTAAATAGTTCTAAGTAAAAGTTCGCGATAGTGTAAAAATGTACCGTATTTATGGAAGCTACTATAAATAAAATAGTGAGCCATTTGTGTCTGTATGTTATCGATTTTTTCGGATTACGGATACTTATGAAGTTTCGTATGGAGATAGTTGACCCTGGAAAGGTTGTAGGCTCCTTTCTATCCCGAGAAAATATATAGCGGGACCTTTATCCGGGAAAATTCCTTCACGCGGGCGAAGCCGCGAGCAAAATCTAGTCATTCATAAAGGTACGTTAAAAATTGAGTTTTAAAAAAGGTCGTTCCACACGACGGAACCCAATAACTGAACCGAATAACGGTTATCGTATGCGTTATTGAATTTCTTTCCAATCCCCAGTTTGGTAAATTATGTATTTTTCGCGCGCGTCGCAAAGATTAAACTCTGGAAGTGTGGAAAGATCCAAGTATTTCCGCAAGAAAAGATGAATTGATATTTTGATACGTTAATTTATATCTTCTTAACTCCCTTCGGTTTGCTAAGTTCGAAAGTATTTCTGTCATTTAGTATGTGTTTAAGTAATCCGTCGTTTCGACTTCCAAGTTAGGCGGTTTGTTTGTACTTTTAAACTGAAAACGAAGATGTTAGTACCTAATTACCGTGTTTGTGCTGTGTCATTTTAAGTACATAATCTACGTATTACATAGTTCCTAATATGAACTATTTAGCAGCGTCTAAATAAATAGAATTCATGAAATAAAGCTACTATGAAACCTAGTAATGAACATTTTCTACTTTAATTAACATCTAATAGTTTATATTACTGTTACATACTTGAGATAAGGTAAGTCAAGTCATCAACTTTCGGTTAGCTATGATATAAAAAAAAACAATTGAATAAATGTTTTTTATCCAGAGCGTTCCATATTCCCTGAACATTCGTTAAAAGTTTGCTTACAAGTCACGGCGCTCCAATTAAAATGTGTGAGTCGTGTGGGTTATTTTCATGAAATAGGATAAAACTACGCAAATAACAAAGTTTAGGTTAGAATGTGTCGCGGATATTCATTGTTGTTACTTTAACATATAGAATACTCCATAATTATTTTATTACCTTAATTTGAAACCCAATCAAATGTGTACATAATTTTATTAGAAACTGGAATTTAATGCTGGAATGTATTTAATGTTTAGTAAAACTAAAATACAAAGTTATTTGTTTTAATTGGAAATTGATATTATTTTAATGGAAAATAATACCATAAATTATAAATTACGTTAAATGGAAATTTGTTTGCCTAATTACTATCAACTTAAGTGTTCGAAAACCATTCGCGAGATGGTTATTAAATAATTACTAGCTAGTACATAGGTACTTTTATAGAAAAACAATGTACATATACATTGTACAGTCTGTCACATGAGTAGCTGAATAAATTCAAAATTTCAAATCACTTATACGCGTTAATTGATTTTTTTCTTTGTGTGAAACAAAGTAAACCAATTATTTGTAAAAAAAAAAAACCATTGATAAGCATAAAAGCGAAGGCGATGTAAAGTTTTCAATTTATTCAGTCACTTATGTGGCTGACTGTACTTGTCTTTATATTTATTGTCAATCATGAATTTACTACACTATTACGGCGAGTAGCTGTTTTTCACTAAGTACGACTACCGAGTGGAAGATATAATTTTCCTCATATTATCCTCCATTATCTATTATAACTCAAACTGGTCTAAACCGGTATGAATGTATAGCCAACTGAAAATTTTCACTCTGCTGTGTCAACACGTCGGTGAGCTCCGTTAACTGGGTTTTCGATTGTTTACCGTTTTCCTGGATTGGTGCGAAATTGCAATCGTTTGTTTTTATCTACAGTGCGTTTGGATTAAGCGGCCGGCATGCCTTTATTATCGGTATCTAAAAGAGGAATAAGTGATTTTATGATAGTATACTCATGGTTCTTTTTCGATTCTTAAAACACTTTCTTGTAAACCGAGTTGCCAGCCCTAAATTTTTCTAACAGGCTTTTCATTCCGTATCCAGCTATTGAAACAAACAATCATAGGAAACTATTATTATTTCCAAGAATTTTTATTTCAAAACGATTTCATACACATTGGATTAAAAATCAGATTTTGTGATTTAAACACCAACTGCATTTTAACTACAAAGTTCATTCAAACTTTCATAGTTGGCAACTCGTAGTTTGTTCAAGCAATGTTCCGAATATTTGAGGTTAAGCGGTTTAGTTTTCGTATTAATCCGCTTCAATATGGCTTAAGTTTAAGTACGTGCCTTTACTGCGAATGTATTTTAAAGGTGCATTTAGTGATTGGCTTATTCATGGTAACGCCTCATATAGTTTCATGAAATTTAAAACAGTAAAAGTAAATGCCATAAGTTGGGCTAAAGTAACAGCAAATTTGACAGTTACTCGTATTGTGAATTGAGGGCGTAACCATTTTAATTTTTATATAATATATTAATAAGTTTTATATTTCTTTTACTTTTCATCCTTGTGCTGGTAACTGTTTCACTATGTATGTGAGGTGTAAACACGCACTATTTAAATACACGCTTTTATATTTAAAACGTTCTCGGTTTATTTTAATTGTACCAGTGACATCTTCAACTACTAATGAAGAAATTGGTCAACCATATTAGTGTAGTAAGGAAGGCCAGCAATAAGAAAACTATCCTTAATTATATACAGACAATGTTGTTGATTGTGTTATTTTTTTAGCACCAGCATCACTATACTAATGACCTTTAACGTAGACAATATTTATTTCGATGTTAAAATAGATCTATCGCATCATCGGATGAAAAGTACATAGCTCGGAGAAACAACGTTTAAGGGTTAATCTATTGATTCCGCTTTTCTTAGGAATGTCATAAACTTTAATTGAATCGATGAAGTACAATTATTGTAGTTTAATTCTGTTCAGGTTCGGTGCTCTACTTTAAATCGCCTTTCAAAAAGGTTTTTAAATAAATCACTTTTAATCGCGTTTACAATGAAACAAATAAATCCAATTCTATTATCGGATTATACACAAAACATTCGGGACTTCGGAGTATGGACACAAATAACACCACGATGTACAATAGTTCGTACTTGATGTGGGAATTGTGTAAACTTTGCAAACCCTATGTGTGAACCCTCCATACAATACGGGAACCTTCCATTGTTGTCATAGTTGATTTTGTTTGTGTTGTTCTAATCGATATTTTGGACAGTTACAAAAAGAACCTATCACAGTCTATTTGTACTTTGTGTTTATCTATCTATATTGATGCCTATGTAATACTTATAAATTGTGCCTTTGTTTTCTTTGATAAACCTATTTATATGCTTTAAAACTATTGGTAATTATATAATTTATAATATTGTATGTATTGGACCTAAATACTTTTGTAAATCTTGTTTGATTTAAAGGATATTAAAGATTTAATTGGATGATAATATGATAGCTAGTTCATAAGAAAGACTTACTAATGACGTAACATTCTATACCTACAAATTATAGACACGAGTAGGTTTATCTTTTATTTTTATACAAACTTTTGCCCGCAGCTCCGCCCGCGTGGAAATGTTTTTCCAGGATAAATATTTGCCTGGAATAAAAAGTAGCCTTTAGCACTTAGGAGTTTTTAGCTTCCTAGTAGTGAAAGAAATCCAAAAACAGTTTAGTAGTTCCTGAGATTTTCATGTTTAAACAAACAAACTCTTCAGCTTTAAATATTAGTATAGATAAGTACGCCAAAATTACAATTTATTGTACTTTCTTTGAGAGCCTACAATAACAGTTTTTTTACGTAACAGACTAAGTATAAAGTACTTTTGAAAAATACAGTATTTTGTTCGAACATTCGTTAAAACTTTTCGATTGTAGCGGACTTAAGTGGAACGTGGAATAAAAAAAGGTTTTTGCATAGTTATCTGAGGATTGGCGTCATAGAAGAATCGATATTTAAACAGATGCGCAGTTTGGTATAAAATAAATATTTATATTTACCAGTTCTTCTATTATTTTTGCGATTCCTTATTTTATTTTACTAAGATAGAAGTTATTTTAATAGTTTTTATCGTATTCGTTTGTGTGTGCCGTAGATATTTATTTCTACATTGAAATATTAGGATTTATTTCTAATAATAAAGTAATTTATTAAGTGGAACAATTTCTCCAACTTTTATACTAATACCTCCTAATTCTTTTCTAATCGGCAACGGCTCATGATTACTCAAGCATTATGATTACTGACGTTGTGGATTTATCGTTGTGAATTAAGTACTCACCACCAGGTGACTTTATGTACCTTTTATTATAAAAAATAAGAATATATTTTAAACAGCGATTATCGTTTGAAATAACTTAATGCTACCTATTGTTCTATGGGTAGAATTTAAAGATTCTTTCCTAAATTCAGAAGAATCATACCCAGTTGCGAGCAAACGCTCGGGGCCTCGCACGGTGCTTTGGAAGATTTTTTTTTTAAGTATCTTAACTACAAAACAGTTAAAATTCGGAAGCTTTTTGTTGCTCTGTCTGGGACTTCAGGCGAGTTTTTATTGTGCTCCACACAGGGCCTTGGGTCGGTAATTTTTATGCTATCGCCCGGGGCCTCGCTTCACTAATTTTTATGCTTTCGCCCAGGACCTCGCGCCGGTTTAGTTTTCCACTGGTCATACCATTATCAAAACCTTAAATCAACGCGTTATACGTTCGCTTATGGAGGGTGGTAGATGATTAGCACCGTATCTACGGCAGTTATTCACCGGTATTGCAGCGTGGAGTGTGCACGGGTCCAACACGCAGCGGGAAAGCGCTCAATGCAATTACACCACTATTTCCTTTACCGAATGACGCTGGCACTAACATTACGATTGCGTTCCGCGTTTTATTTTGCACGTCACTTCTATCTCGTGTGTTGTTTGGCGTGAGACGATGGAAGCATAATAAATAGCAATCGTGATACTGATATCATTATGAAATCGGAATGACTACACCCTGTTTCTGTTCATTGTATGAGCGCAATACCTGTATATTGAATTCTTAGAAAGGCAGAGCTATAGTAACTTAATAACCTTAGTACTTTTTGCTTCATATTTTCATGGAAATCATATATTATAATTTATATTGTATACTAATGTATAAAGTTGAAGAATTGGTTTGTTTGAATGTGCTAATCTCAGGAACTACTGAATCTAATTTTGATTTTTATTTTTACTAACAAGATTTTATTCTTAAATGCTATAGGCTATTTTTTATTCCGAAAAAATATATTTATTCGGAAAGAACTTTTCGACGTGAGCGGAGCCGGCGCATAATAATATACATAGTTGTTTTAAATAATTATAATTTTTGAGACTCGGGAGAAAAAACACTGATTAAAAACGCTTATTGTAAGGCGTCACAGTGATAAAAGTAAATTTATTCATTTGTTTTAAATAATATTTTGTTTACCTTAATAGGGCAATAAGCAGTGAAATGATTAGTATTTTCGGAGAATAAAAATGCTTTAGGACAATATTGCCTCGAGATAATTGAATTAATGCTGTAGTTGAATATGGGGTACAACTGCCGGGCTAGGGTTTAATCTTGGGTCGGTAAAAATTATATATTTTTTCTGTTTAGTATTTGGATTCTGAAATTGTGCGCGGTAAATGACATTAGGAACTCTTATATATATTTGTTCAACGGGCGTTCTTACGTCTTTACATACGCTTTACTGCCTTGTTCTATAATAGAATTTTCTAGATACAAAAGCACGTATTCAATTGGATTTTTATATCACACAGGGTTTTATTTCACTAGTTATAATGGAAACGGGCGGTTAACTTCGATTATTTAAGCGGTTAAAGAGCTTCAGCCGAACGAATGTCTGGTACTTTTTTAATATTCTTTTTATTAATCTTTAGTTAAGTTCACGGTTTCGCCCGCCATGAAATATATGTGTCAAATATTTAAAAAAATATCACTTTTTGTAGTTCAAGCTTACTTCTTTCCACATTTCATTAAAATAGGTCTAGTGAAAGACTCACAAACAATTACTTTAGATTTTCTAATATTACTACGGATGTACCATATTCATAATCCCTAGTAATAAATAGCGAAGATATAGCCATATTACTGTTGCTTCTGGATTTTTTCTGGTTTAGCTAGGAATTTGATACTCCCATTTTAATAAAACGAACGCTTCTCTAATGAAAATCGTTAGTGCAGGGCGTAGCCGCCGTATTAGTGATATGAAGCCCCAATGTTTAAGGTCCTATCTTGGATCATACCAACATTAAACTAAGCGGGCGCCCAAAAGTTGGCACTGCCCTGAAGGGCCCCCATCAGATTTTGATATAGGACCTTTCTATGACAAGTTACGCTACTACATTAGAGGTATGTGGTTACGAACAAAGTTTTTAGTTGATAAAGAGCTTAGATATATTCAATTCAGAGGTTTCGAAATAATTTAAAATTCTGCATCATATTACTATTATTTATGAACAGTCGTGTTTATTTACCTTGAAACACGCGGTTTGTTCGTGTTCTTAGTTTAGTATTTTTCTTTCACTTGCTTGATTAACTGACATCAATATCGCCTCGGCATTATACATAATTTCAAGAAAAAATGACAATCTTTTAAGGCTCATTTGTGAATCCTATCTCAGTCGAATCATAGTTGAAAAATGCTCAATTATTATGTCCAATATTGGCACCGAACACGGGACTTGCCAGTCTACAGCTAAATACGCTGTCAGTAGTGCCAAGACCAAAAAGACACGAAAAAATATCAACGTGTATATGAGATAGTCTCTTTGTCATGTGGTGTTATTAATATTCCTGCAGAACGAGAGACGACATAACTAGAATTTAATTTCAAATTGTAGAATTTTGTCCTTTTTTACCTATGCGCAGGTGGCACGCTCAACAAGGATTCCGTTTTAATTAAAACTAAGCCGAACAGATTTACGATACCTGCGTTGTTACGTTTGTGCATTACCACTGTGATTGCAGTTTGTGGAATTAATTTAAGGGAATATAGTTAACCAAAACCTTACTATCCTCTATTATATTATTATGAAATATAATTTATGGTGACATACGATTATATAATTTAAGTAACGATTAAATAGCGGAGCAGACTTGTTTAATTTACCCACAGTCATGGATTATCTAAAGCTTATTTTTACTAAGGAAAAGTGTATCTTTTTAATTTACTCTAAATACAATTATTAGGTAGTCGTTGTTGCTCATAGTATCGCCGCTGTATTATTTTTTCCAGAGTAAATTCACATTAAGTATATACTTTTTTTAGAAGTAAGGACCAAGCGACGAATACGAGCTAAGCAGCTCAACCTATACCTGTCTCACTCACTCGTCGTTGCTGAAAAAACCGCTCGCGGTGCCGGTCAGGGAGGAACTTCGTAGATTGGCCCTAAGTTATCTAGATTACTATTGTTTCTCTTTGTTTTTAAAACTCTTTTTTACATTTTTATATATAATATCTTTAATAAAAACGATGTATACAAAAATATTATTATAATTATTTAGATTACATATTCTTATGTAATCTTATACTTCTCTATGTGTGTTAAATTTTCTAATCTATTCATAGCTTTTACGAACAACAAGTTAACTTTTAATAAACATCTAACATTTAAATATTTTTAGAAACTTTCACATTTACACATAACTAAACAAAATTTACACTATATTTATATCATAGATCAAAATTAAACGTGTTATTAATACCTTAAAATAGGAAAAGCGGGTGACATTCTCACTGAAATTGTTAAATATAAGGTGTCCATCATAATTCTATAACTGACGTTGACCTTTCGATTGAAGTCAGAAGTGAAATGTATTTTTGTGATATCGGATAGCTTGGGTATGTTTTAAAAATAAAAAGAATTTTGATGTAGTTCTTTTAGGACGTGGCTTAATTTTTTTTTTTAAATATTGTTAAATGTTATCAATTCATAGACCGTACTCCAGAACGTTCAGTTTGTAGCAAAAAAAAATCTGATATGTTACAGAAAGCTGTAATTGAGAAGGGATGAGTTTGCTAAATTATGTTAGCAAATTTCGTAAGGTTTAAATCGTTTGCTTTTTAATAAATCATATTCCTCCTCAATAAGGGCTGATTATGTGCGTTGGTAGATAATCAACCGTTATAGGTGAGACGCCGTCTTGAATACCTATCTTCTATTACCATAGTACCTAAAATTATCGCAGGGTTATCTTTATTTTTCCTCAAAATTCACAATAAAAACCCGAACTTCATAACGAAGTAAGTGAACAAAAATGTGATATTTCCAAAATTGCCACCTGAATTTAATCGTGTAGAAGAAAGATTTTCGCATCAGTTTAATCCGACCCTAGAATGACAAGGGTCTCGGTGGCCAATTGTATAACATTTTTCTTTCATATTTGTCATGTTGTCTTTTCATTCGTGATTTATAAAAGATTTTTTCAATATTTCATGCTTGATTTTCAATGGGCCCGGATTGTTAAGTGACCTTTTCATAGATAAAAGAATTTGAAATTTGAATTTTGTAAATTATTTTTACAATTTTTTTAAAGATTGTAAGGGCATTTTCTGATCCATGTCAAGAGACATAACCGTGTTTTCAATTCTAAATTATAATTTGTTAAAAACAATTCAATCAAGAACAAAACCGAAATCAACGCATTTTGTCATGCAATGAAAAATATGTATACAAGAAGAAATCCAAATTTAACGTATGTACATGTACATGGCAGAGTTCATATAAAAGACAATCTTGAACGTAAAAATCATAAGCTAGCACCGTAATGTTGCCGAAAACTAGTATCAACTGTACTCGAAAGCACATAAGATGAAGATGAGTTATCGTATCCAGTGTCTATGCGGCCACTCCGTCAGCTGACCTTTAGTGAATGGCTTCATAATTGAAAGGCCTGGATTATAGACGTCATCTATGAGGTCACTCTCATTAACGCTCTTTTGATCATCTTAGTAGACTTTTGATTTAGCGTTCGCATTGATCGCAGTAGCGCTTCTTCAGATTGTGCTTAAATCAGCAAGAATAAACGAGCTTTATTACAATAGGAATAAATGTGATAATGCGTTGTGGCAATTAATAGCTAAGTATATATGCCACTACGATAATATTTTATGGAAGCAATGTTCAGAAGTTTGCCTTTAGGGATAATCTTAGAAGTTTCCGAAACAATCCTCAAATAGTTTCACTGATAGAAAGTTGTTAAATAACTTAGGTTATACATTTTGCTCTAATTAATTTTATATTACTACTACTTACTCGGCCGAAACCATGACTAAAACAAGCCATATTTAAACAAAACATAAAAAGATAGAGTCCGTAAGTTTTGTATAACAGGTACAGAATAATGTCATTAGACGCAGATCCTTGCGTCTGCATTTAACAGCTGATGTCTTGATACAACCGTCTGATATTCAGTGGAAAAATGTGTATTTAGAGGTAGAAATCACTCGTGTATAAATTATGCTTAAAATAAGTCAATTTCTATTAAATATTATGTATCAAATCTGTTATTCTGGAATGTGTATAAAAGTTCCCCAAATCTTGAACTTATCTTGTATGTACTCGTATATACATTTTTTGTACGAAATAAAGTAATTATTAGTTATAATTGTTGTCAAGGTTAAGATGACTAGAAAATACAACGAGTATATTTTTTATTGTATTTGTTTATTTATATCATAAAAAGAAAAATAAGATAAAGACGTCATATAAAACAAAATTCCAAGTTTAACCATTCAAAAAGTTACAGAATATATCGTTCCCTCTTTCTATAAGATCTAATAGCGAAATCATCAACCATACTAGCATGGTAGCTTCTCAAAAGCAGTTCGCCTATAAAACCCAGATCTCCCATCACTGAAATGTACCACTGTCCCCAAAATTGCTTAATAATGTAAAACTGCATTTATTTTAATATTGATCTGTCGTACTAACAAGTTGATTATAACTGTTCCGAGTCGCAAACTAGCTCAATTCAAGTGTCGGCAAAGTTTGTAATACTTAAACAGGGGAGAGCGGGGAAACGGGGACCGTCTATAGAAATAGTAGCCAACTTTGCCAGCTGATTGTTAATCCCATAACCGAAGTTGACAATAGATACATATTAAATTCTCACCAAAAACTTTTGTACGGTTTCTTATTGTTTTGAATTGGCGATATTTTGCTGCATTATATGATAACTATTACAATTAAAAAATATATCCCAACGATTACGAGTCGTGAGTCGTTTTTTGGATACATTTTATATTTATACTCTGTTTGAAATTGTACATTAAGTGCTAACTAAGCTTTAAAAAAAGTAAAGCACACTTAGACAAGGATTATCAATTAATTAAATCATTGTTTTCAAGTATTCAATATTCATACTAAAACAACTATATTTATTTCATTTCATTTCATATATACTATTCAGTGCCCAGCTCGTTCCCATACCCTCAATTTCTTCAGCAGACAATAGTTCCGCCAAGACACCGAATATCTAGCACTTGAATAACAATCAAGTGGTAAACTTTGGCCCGATATGATTTATGTCGATTTTGAACGATTTCCCAGGAGCACGGAGCGCATTCGACTCAATGGTTTACTGTACGGTCTGAACAAAAGATTTTTTTACTAATCCAAACCTGGTTTGAATCTGGTCGAGTAGTCAAGATTTTTTTTACTGACCGTTTAATAAGCAACTAGAAACTATATTGCTACAGTTATTTCTCGTTGCTATATCTTGTTATCTTTTGCAGAATAAAAACAATATACTCAAATTGATATTATAATTTTACCCAGAGATAATATAGATTTTAATGGTTTAAGAATTTACACGTCTATTTATTAACAAAGGCACAGACCTATAAATTTCAATGTCTAGTGACTTCTATAAGCCAGATTCGTCAAAGGCTCAATCGTGCCAGCCCAGAGTGATACTGTATAATAGATACTTGATTTCTAGTAACAAATATTAAATTCAAACAATTTCAATCACTAAGTTATGGGACTAATCACCGAAGTCATTTAAACCGCTCTCAATAATATTGCGGAAAGGTATTCCATTCACTTTGATGCGATGCCAAAGCCGCAATAGTGTTTCTGTGTTTAATCAAGGATATTGACATTGTTCTTTGAAGAATGCCTATTTAACAGTAAAACTAAGTGGACAGACTTTAATAAATTATCTACAAAGTTTTTACTTACTGAATGTACACGCAGTGCCATGAATAGAAAGAGATGGAGAAGTCTCGCAAAAGTCGCAACCAATTTTTCAGACGATTCATAACCACGATCACTCCGCCAGAAGAGTACGACTGAGAAAAAAAAAGAATGTAAAGTGTTTACATGGACATAAAAACTGATTATTTTAAAAACATTTTAAAATATAAATGTTGATAAATTCTTTGTAATACCAAAATGCAGGTAAGTGATCCCTTCAATCAAATTAAAGTCTGTTATCTTCGTCTCAGGTATTATAAATATTGATTCTTGGACATCTATAACACCAGTCCAGTTAGCTAATAATGTTATAAACAAGGAGGTGCTATAGTGCACTTTTATTTGCTTACTAGTTATCATGAGAAGATTTTTGTTGCTATTAGTACATCGGTTTGCTAACAATGTCAGAACCGAAATCGCTCGTTTATGCCACTACAGCGCTTCTACATTAGATGCTTCGAACTCAAGCAAATAATTTGTTGTAAGCCAATCTTCCGAATTTAAAGCTGGTACTTACCATTGCAAAATATTTGTTGAAATTCCCCAAATAAAAAGCCTATAAATTAGAAAATCAAATTTCCCCTAACTCCCCTAAAGACATGAGTCAATAAAACAAAGTCTTTAAATACATTGCTTGGTTTCTTAAAAGCCATTAATTGTATTATTTTTACTTCAATGCTTTTAAGTACTTCATTCTCTAATCTTGGACCAAGAAAGTTAGATTTGGTAATTCCAAACGTTTACTATAATAATATTCAGCTAAAAGTTGCCAATGTAAATGTTATGCTTTTTGTCAAATACACAAGAGCTGTTGGATTAAATGGAAAGCCAAAATAAACAACCAACTTGATGGATCTAGGTTTAGCCACCTTTTTAGTGGCATTGCGCCCTAATAAATGTAATGTATTATTTAGTACGTGTATTTGTAAAAGGGTCATTATGTCTACGTTGTAATTTGATGAATTGTTCAGAAACTGACTAAAGAATTTGATATAGACGACCACAAACCTTAGAAATATTAAAATGTAATTTCATATATTTTGTATTAGTCCTTATTATCACAAATAAAGCCTTGAATGGGTATTAGTTTGTTTACATGCCATCGATGGTCGAACTTAGTTTATGAAAAAGTATATAAAGTGGGAAAAGTTGTTTGGATTATTTCAATAGGGGACCGGACAAATTTTCAGAAAGTGTTTTAAATTGATCATTGTGGATATAAATAGCCAAGAAAAATAGTATTTTGCACAAATAAAGCTTAAAAAGTACATAAAACCATGCCTAAATGTTAAATAGCTATAATTACCGCGCAAACGCTACATTATGTCATTTCGTCTCGTGTGACGTCATACGTGGATAAAGCAACTTGACAAGTCTTGTCATTTGAACAGTGATTCAATAATGCCAGATTAGGGTTATTTACCCTAGATTTAGGGTAAAACTGAATCAGCAGGGTATTTTTTATGGTAATTTTTGGGGTAATTCTACGAGTTAAGGTATTAAAGCTATTGTTTCACGGTATTGTAATAAATATTGAGCTTAGAGAAAGATGTTTCCTACAAAAATTGTAGGCCATGAAACAATAGGGTACCGGACTAATTTTCGTTCTTTACTATTATCAAATATTTACATAATATTAATTATAACACAGAAGGAATTATTAAAATCCAGTAAAAAATCAACAAATTATAAGTCTTTGAATTTCGGTGGAAGGGGTAATTTACAGGACACAGAAAAGAGACGAAATACCCACATGTGACGTCATTGGGAATTATGACGCGTGCGAAAGAAAGAGATGAAGCGATATCCCCACATCGCGCCCACTTCTGCACATTACAATATTTTAAATATGAATTACTCGCTCATTTTTGAACATTTTTTTATGCAGTTTTCGCAGGAGTGCTGCTTTTTCGTATTATTAACCATTACATATAGAATAATGTACAAAATCAAGCACAGGCCGGTCCCCTATTATGATTTTTTATTCAATACTATTTTCGTGTACAGCTAGTTGTTCCTAATAAAATGAGATAATTAAATTAATAATGATTGAAGTGGAAGTGAAGAAAGAAGTGGCGTCTGCATAGATAAGGACATAGAAAAAAAAGTACCGAATTATTTATGATTGGTTTAAGGGTAAAATTTTAAATTCCAAATAATCCTGGGGTAAAGAGAAATTATGATCTGGCAACACTGCATAGACCGTGTTAATCTCGGGCAATCTCAGGTTACTGTGTAACAACCAGAATTCTATATAAATAAATATTCTATTCCATATCATGTGGCAGCTAAAACATAAATAAATACATCTCATAACCATAACCTCCCTGGGTGTACAAATGATTTAATTAATTGAAATATTCATCGATTTATTTTAAACCGAAACACTATTTTTTATTTACTTACATCAAAGTGGTCCTCACGGAACTAAATCGGTGAGTCTGCAGACATTCCGTCGTAGGTTCGTCTTGCTAACTGCAACCACTTTATTATTACATTCAAGTATTATTACATTCAGGTACGACGCACCAACGATATTTTTTGCGGTCCATTATGATTAACGATTAAACAATCTGTAAACGTTAAGCTGGAAGATAGTAACAACGTCCCGTATAAATTAATATTAATTATTAGAGCAGTTCTGTGTCAAAAAACACATTTAAAGCATTAAAATAACACAACGCGGTATGACATCCAGATGACGCCTGTTTGTTTACATTTTACCCACGTGTGACGTCATGCGCCGTGATTGGTGTTTCATTTGCCGTAAAGAATAGACTAAAAATATTATAATTATTGTATTTTATTTATTGATTTAAAAATACAAATCACAACTCTTTTACAAAAACAAATATGAGATAATATTTTTAATATTACAAACTTTACTTTAAACTGAATTTCAGATTTTTTGGTAATACCTGTCCGGTCCCCTATTGAGTTTAACGAATACAATAACGTCATCTAAAAAATCATCTTCCCTGGAATATGGTACAACTCGACGTACTTCTGTGTCGTTTAATTGCGATGATTGTGATTAAGAGACAACGCGTGAGTCACATGCATGTCGAATAATCACAATGAAACGACACGGGCTTTCGTGTCGTATTTTTTACCACATGCTAAGGGTCTGATCATATTAGGTATCATTAGGCTTGTGGAAGGTTCACCAATTGTTTGTTCTAGCTGCTTTTAGTTCCTGCCAATTTGAGTACGGATGGAACTGGTTACGTATGCAGAGCTTACTTTACTTCAGACTGGCCTGCGGTTGTCCATTTTACTTAAATGTAAGAGGATTGCGGATCGGCCACATGTGAAACATCCCTGTAAAATAGAACGTAATCTTGAATAACTAAATATTTGTAAACTAGGTGTTGTTTGCGACTCGGCCGATGTTTAGCACTGAGTGTTCAGGTAAAAATCTCATTTTGTACTTTTCCGGGGTAAAAGTAGCACATATTCAAGACACGGTCTATCTGTGAACTAAATCACTGTCAAATCCATTAAGAAATTTCTATGTTTACTCTATTATGCAAATATCCTCAAAAACCATTATCATACATTTATAATATTAGTAAGATTACAAAAATAGACGAAAGTTGAACCAATAATAAATTCTTAGAAATTACTATCTAACTCATAATTAATCCGTTAATTGGATGTCAATCGGCTAGGTATAATCTTCACTTCTCTTTACTATAGAGCTAGCCTGAGAGATCAACTTAAAATGGTCATGAACAATTCGCACAGCCCCTGGATATACGAAACTATCATGCTTTTGTATTTTAGATATTTATATGTCTATGGGATTAAGTATGTATCTAGCACATTATATAATTATACTATTATATGTAAATTATTAAGTATTATTTACCAATTCGAGAAATCGAATTGATATTAAAATCTTCCTTATTCTGTCTTTATTTACTAATATAACCAACTCCTATAATAATGTACATTATAATTTTATCTTGCATCAGAAAATAAGAATGCAGATTAGAAGAAATTTTAAAAATTCCACATTTATGTTAAATCATCAGCGCAGGTATCATGCAAGTAATTGGTTCTGGATTAATAGCGCAGGTGGGACTGGTGCGAGCGATAAACTACTATCCAGGCTAATGGACGCCCGGTTAGTATTAGTGATCATGTCTGAGATAACGACTGCGCGTGTTGCCAGTGTTGAGTGTTTATAATGCTTGAAAATCGTCCGTTTTTGTATTAAAAACAGGATAAATGCGAGTTGGACTCGTCACTGAGAGTTTCGTACAAACTAGGGAAGGTATCTAAGTATGAAAGTTCAAACTTGGCTAACTTAACTTTGCCGTTCAATCCCTAGACACGATTAATGTATCAACCCCAAATAATAAGTTTGTAATAGTGAACTACATTTTTACGGTTTTCAGATAATTTCTTTTACATATGTTGTGAGCAATGACTATCTTTTATCATTGGTTGTGAGACATTGATTCTTGCAAAATTTCATGATTCTAGATCAACCCTATAAGTTTTGATCCCCTTGTAAAATCGCAAAATAAGCGATATTAATGGGCACATCTCTTGATCACGTTGTCTTACAAGTTCGGATTTTCCGAAAGAGACCGTAACCCTAAATTAGTTAAATAAATTTTAAATCGATACCTCTATACGTTCCTGAGAAAAAGTATCTTGATATACAGATGGACCGACGGATGGACAATGAAGTGATCCTATAAGGGTTTATTTAAGGTATAGTACCCAAAGAACGTACTTAATATAAAATAAGAAGGAACCGATTATTGACTATGTAGGCCATAAGTATAAAGCCCAAGATAGTCATCATGGTCGTCATCAGCCACACGAAGTCCACTGCTGGACATAGACCTCCCCTAAAGACTTCCAGACGGACCTGTCGAAAGAGGCCTGCATCTATCGTGTTCCTGTACCCCTTATCAATACTTCTAGCCAACTTACCAAAGATAGTATCGTAATTAAACTTTGAATGTGGTAACGGAATCTATATGTCAAAATGCGAGTTTTATTTAGTTCAGTTTGATTTTTATAATACTCACAACGTATACCCTCAACTGTAAACGAATTTCATCTTTAATCAATAAACAATAACATTGGTTATTACTCGTAGCGTCTAAATTAAATTTACGCTGTGGAAAGTCAAACAAAACAAACTATTTCAGAGTTATGGCACGTCTTTCAAAGTGTGGATTGCTTCTGGCGGTGTTAATACATTAAGCGTGTATAGTGCTTGCATTAATTCGCTATAAGCCATGTTCCCGTGCAGCTCCCGTCGCCTTCAACCTCCCCAATTAAGGGTGCCAGGGAATCCATTATTGCTAGTCTCCGTTCCAATCACCACGGCGAACACGCTCGTAGAACTAAATATTGTGTTCATGGAAGTGACTTCTAAAATCCCTTATTTGTGAAGATGTTCCAATGTTTAATGTTGAGTGAAAGTGTATGTTACCAAAACACGTATGAATACTCAAATGGATTTAGAAAAATCTTGTATTAAGATAGCCCGTATCGTCTTAATATAGGTAAATAATAATGAGGAGAAACCAGGATGTAGAAATATCATTATTCACCGTTGTTTACCCTTAAAAGTATTTAACACATTATTTCTAATTTTTGCAGGGGAGTTCACCATTGAGCATTGAACCAGTTCATCTATAATGGTACGAGTAAATATTATCATTAAATGCTTCACACGTTGCATTTTTCCCACATAGCCATGGTATGCTCGTAACCGTTTCCATGGCTTTATATTTGTGTAGTCGTCAGTTGTTATTGCGTCGGTCTGAGACGTCGGAGCTGTTATTCTATCATTATGTCCTAATTATACCGCCATTTGCCAATTCAAACGCCTATAAATGCGAAGTAAAAATTTTGTAACTTATTTTTTCTGTGTGGGATTTAATTAACATAGATCTTGTTGATGGAAGATAAATTAATAACAGAGGTGTAGAAGAAAGTTTTTATAAGAAAATTTTATGATAACATGTTCTAGAAGAAAGAATGTTAATCATTTTCAATATAGCTATAATTGCAAAATTCGGGTGATGATGTCTTCATAGCCGATTTTGGCTACGGCACCTGTAGGAACTGGAGAGGAATATTTTACTAGAACTAAGACTGGATACCTTCTAGTCGTGCTTTTTCCCTTTGATGCGTTCTTACGTGACTTATGTAGCCAATTTTGTTATGGAAGTACGAGCGTATTTTGGGCACTATAATATCGTGCAGTATCTGTAATTAATAGCCAAAAATGGACGGATAACAAACTCGGGTAAGTAAAATATAAAAAAACAAATATTGAACGAAGTACCAGTGACATGTATTCATATAGTTTCAATATCGTATTAAAACATCGATCATAAGTATTGAAACGTTGGAATCGAAACAATCCATATTGTTGTTTGAAGATTAAAAAACATTCAATTGAATCCGAGTTTCTATTAAAAGGGGATTCGAACATTGTCCGATGTCTTCCATTATAGTTGTAGTATTTTTATCTAAAATTGAAATCCTAACAGGTTGCCTCTGCGGGCCTGCTCTTGTGTACATTTTAATTCAATTCTATGGAAATATTTGAACAAGAATACGAGTTTCTGTTTTCGTTTTTGACGCAGTTGAGTACTAGAACCTTGTTATTGCAACTATAAAATATTTTTTTTATAGTTTTATACGAAAAGTAATGTAAAGAACGAAATACAAATATTTTGATTTTTATTAATCTTTACAATGGTCACACAAAAATATCTAAAAAAGAAACCAGATAAAATTTTAAAAACCATAGTTATTCTCTACAACTAAGTGGAGGCCACGGATAAAGCTAGCTGTGAATAACATCATCATCATCACCGTCATCAGCCTACAGCTGTCCACTGCTGAACATAGGCCTCCCTTAAAGCGCGCCACGCTGTTCGGTCTTCCGCTCTCCTCATCCAGCGTCCACCGGCGATCCTACGAATATCGTCGGACCAGCGGGTCGGAGGTCGTCCTACGCTACGCTTACCGAGACGCGGTCTCCACTCTAGGACTCGTCTACTCCAGCGGCCATCGGTCCTACGACAGATATGGCCAGCCCACTGCCACTTCAGCTTGCTTTTTTTCCGAGCTATGTCCGTTACTTTGGTTCTCTCAATAACATTGACTGTGAATAACATTGATTGTAAATTAAATTAAAACTATACAAGCCTATTTCTTTTTCACTTATGAAAATATAACGTTACCAAAAGGAATTCCTATAATTAACGAATGCCAATAGCAGCTGTGTTAGAGGAAAATATTTAAGATCAAAGATTCAGGGACGGATAAGTACCGGAGATGACGTGCTCGGTAATATTGACTGTCTTATTATAAACTAGGTGTTACTTGCGGTTTCGTTCGCTTGGAAAGCTTTTCCCGCTACAAAAGTTGCTTGTTTAGCTATGTAGGGAAGTGGACAATTAATATTATCAACTGCTCCCTATTTTTGTATTTGATGAATTTCGTCGCTAGATAAAGACTAATTAATGTTCCCTGAGACTCGCTGCGCTTCACCGCTCGGTGTCATAAGATGCGTACAACTGCTGATCCTGGCTTACAGGAGTTGTAGTGGTGGGTGTAAGAGCCGGGAAGTCTCTAAATGTCTCTTGTGTTTCTCTTGTGTGTTTCTCATGTATTTCTTTCTTTTATATCAAAATAAGCGGCGATAGCCTAGTTGGGTGTGGAACGGTCTGCCAAGACGAATGTCCGCAGGTTCAAATCACAAGGGCACACACCTCCGACTTTTCTAAAAAATCATGTGTGTATTCTTTGTGAATTTATCGTTCGCTTTAACGGTGAAGGAAAACATCGTGAGGAAACCTGCACATCCAAGAAGTTCTCTCTAGGAATTTCGAAGGTGTGTGAAGTCTACCAATCCGCACTAGGCCAGCGTGGTGGACTATGGCCTAATCCCTCTCAGTAGTAGAGGAGGCCCGTGCTCAGCAGTGGGCAAGTATATAATACAGGGCTGATATTATTATTATTATTATTATATCAAAATAGGTAGTAGATAATTAAACAGCATCTATAAAATAGCCTCACATGTAATTAAAATAACTGCATAGTTTCACCTCAAGCTTTCGCCTGAGTAAAATTTGTTTGCGGCATAAATGTAGACGACTCAAGGACAGTGCAACCATAAATTAGTGAAAAAACAAAGTTGCAGTAGTAGAGAATAGTGAGAAAACAAATACAGACATCTGATTCATGTTATGTAAAAATTTTAATAATATAGATGTCGATAAGTACCTCTATATAAGCTAGCATTGGCAATTTTTTATCTCTATCATGGCGAACAATTTCTGCTTTTACACTCAAAAGCCGATTGAGTATTGTTCCTATCACAATATAGTTGCAAAATGCGAATTACACATTCGCGTATTGGACTTGCAGTTCTGAAATTACAGAGCTTGTAACTAGAGTTTAGCAAGTTAAATAGAACGCGTTATTATTTGACTTGCACGACTGGTCGAGTAATTCTACATACGAGGTGACCAGTTTACCAAGACCTCTGAGCTAGTGTTGGTCTTTTCGTTTAATGTTTGTATACGTAGAGATCTTGCTTAGGTGGTTTGTTAATTTATTTAATGTTTGACAATAGGATACGGAATTATTTTGGTTGTTATTTAAATTACCTTACATGTAAACCTAAAAAAATTATCTAAGGATTATAAATAAATGTTAATGTTCATGTTTGGTGTCCGTTTTGCCTGACAACAACAACGCGGTGTGACGCTCCTTGGGAATACAGTCAGCGATTTTCCAGTTGTGTCGCACTGGTTTTTAAAAAATATGTTTTTAAGTTGGGTAATATTTCTGATATTCATTAAAATAAAGCATCAGCTACTTTTACTGAGTGTATAATGAGGTTGGTTAAGTAATAATTAAGTTACTATTGCTAACGGTCAAAGTCTTATTACATAATTGTTGGTTATCCCAAAAAAATAAAAAAAATAAAACACTAAAATTGCCAGTAACAGGTCAATATGAGAACTTGATAAGTTGCAAGCGACACGTCCCACGCAAAATTTAACACTTTAAAGAATTTGCACACATAAATCTAATAAAATATATGTCATAGAAATAAAATATTGAATGAAGTGAACTTATTAATATCAGAATGTGTAATTTTTCTTCAAGATCCAGTAAAGGTGTAATTTTTAAACCGCCAGGTGGCTCAACTTTCAGGCATGAATTATTTGTAATATCGGCTGTCAAATAGAAACTGATATATTTTAATTTAACTCTCGTTAATTCTACTTAAGGTTATAGCTTAAGGTCTTTAAAATTTCGTCGTATTAAATTTTAAAGGCCGAAATATCCATGCATATTAATTATTTTTACGTTTTTCTTTTAACTGCGAGAACTAATCACTAACTAGACGTGAATTTAAATTCTTTACTTGTCAATACTTGTTTAGTTACCCAGATTAAAGGTGAAACAAAATGTATGAAAAATGGACTTAAGCTATAACCTTAAATCTGTCGAAAGAGTGACTTTTGCAGAGGTCTATTTATTTTGGTTTGGGCTTTACTGTGATGTTCAAAAAAACCACCGTTTTCCCTCACTGATTTCAAACACCAATTTTTCTCTGTTTGAAAACATTGTTTGCCAGTTAGTTATACCAGCTTGTGTTTCTTTGTTATTGAGATTGCCATGAAAACTATGATTTTGTTTATTAAATGTTCTTTTCTTAGTTTTGTAGCACTATAACTACTACAATCTGTCTTTGACTATTATTTTAGAATCAGTCTTTGTAGATTGTTTATAATATATTTTTTTATTTAATTATTAAGTGTACAAGGTAAAAACATTTTATCGAGAAATCGTATATTCTGACAAAACACACGAACCTTCCGCAGTATTGTCTCTTTGCACGAAACACTAGGTATCTTCTTTTCTTTTTAAGAACAAAACAACAAGACGGTTATAACATAAGAATTACAAAAATCTTATTAAATAAATACCACATTTATACACATAACATCACGCCTTATACCCATTTCGGAAGTAGGCTCTCTCATAGTCTTTACATCTTCATTCCCCAGCTATATTAGGTTCCATGTACGGTGAATAGTGACATTACCATTCCATTAATGAATGAATACTTAATTATTTGTAGTCAAATTTAAATGATTATCTAGACACTTTTTATTAATATCGTAATAACAGATTAAGTTTATAGGTCGTCAACTTTGGCTGATTGGAGTATGTTGTCGAAATATGAAGCATGATAAACTTGTTTTAACGAATTATGTACTTTCAGCTTTTAGTAACTTCGAGATTAATCCAGACGTGCGAATGTTTCGCATTCCCCAAGGAGCTTGTTAGTAATTGGAATCATGCGATGTATTGGTTATCGTTAAGGCTTCCTTTTTGCGCGTGTTATGATTAGTCAAAAATATTGAATAGAAAATCATGCAGAATTAAAATCAGTAGGGTAGATGGAATGGTATTAAATAAGTATAATATGTATAGAGCCCTATGGTAAGTAAATGTGAAAGGCTTGCTAGAGTGCCTTGATGAACATCTATTGAGACCTACATAGAATAACCGATAAGGTGTTTACATAATAAATTTATGCTTGGTACGATTTTACTTATAAGGTGAACGGAAAATTGCAGTAGCAGATTACGTAGGTTTAGGAATACGCTCGCTTAAAACACTTCTTATAAAGTGAATTCTCAACGCAGCTATATGTTTCGTATAACCAATATCTACCATAAATTGTCGAATTTCATATCGTAACACATTAATCAATCTTGAATAGAATGTATCACGTTGCTTGATTATAGTTCACCACATACCTATTCACTCTATTTTACTATATACAGTGTGTTGCATTGCAAAGCGGTAACAAAGGCGCGTACAAAGCTCGTAGTCCATCCCGAACACACTCTATAACACATTCTCTACAGCAGCTGGCCGTTGGTAGTTAATCGAACCGATTTGCGTAATTACCGAAGCTCAAGGAAGCGGCTAACCACACCTGGTCGCGGATAATTATAGCTATTTAGCTGATACAGTTAACAGTCATTCAAGAAAAGTGTATTGTTCGGTAAAAATAAGTGTGTAATAATTAATAACATTTTTAGATGAAAACTCTTTAGTGTTGTCCGTTTAGATAAATGCTGTTTGAAAAGTGGCGATAGGCCAGTAGGGATTTAGTTATGTGTGTATTCTTTTTGAATTAACGTTTATTTAATTATGCAGGAAAATATAGTGAGGACTCCGCATACCTGAGAAGTTCTCTATAAAAATTTTGAAGATATGTGAAGTCTGCCAATCTGCATTAGGTCAGCGTGGTGGACTAAGATCTAATCTCACTCGATAGTAGACGAGGTCCGTGCCCAGTAGTGGGACAGTATACATACATATAATACGAAGCTGATATTATCATTATTTCTATAAATGTATTTATATTGTTATATTTATGTTGTATTTGGATTTAAAGTGCTATTTTCATTGACCTTTATGTAATAAAATAATAAAGATATAGAAAAGTAAAACATGTCCAATATCACATCACGCCCAAAGGAAATGGTCAAGATAATTTCTCAAAATGATATCATATTGACTTTATTCCGACGATGGCCCATTTATGTCCAGACCTTTAACAATAATCGTATATTGTCTCATACGATATACATTTGTGCAAATAGAATAAAATCTTTATTCGTGATCTGATGTCGATTGCCGTATGAGTAGTTCGTTGAATATTGGAAGGGCAGGCAAGGGAAAATCGTTACCTGGCCGCATGGAGTAGGGTTGGAAATAATAGCATTTTATCGATAAATAATTTACTTATTTATTATTTTTTTATTGATAATTTACTTTCGGATATGAAATAAAGTAGCGGATATGATATCTGGCAGCATGTTAATAAGTCTCGGAAGCACTAATTTGAATTAGAGTTAAAAAGAAGACTGAGTGACAGTATGAGAAGAGCAACTATATCCTCGGATTTTATTTTAATGTTGCGGTTACCAGAATTAGATATTTTTGTTTGACAGTTAATACTGACTAAAAGAATAGATATTTAATAACGACATGATCTTATCAAAGGCACTCTTTTATTTGCGGCAAATTTAGTTTATGAACTGCGAATCTACATGAGATCAATTTCCAGTTCGAGTCATTACAATTAATGTAACATTTCTGTCTTATGAACACACTATATTATTAACTCGTTGGCTCGATATATCGATAAGCCATGTTTTTCATCGACAATTATTGACAACAGGGCACATCACTGCTCAAGGAGCAGGCACTAACCCGGTTATGGAGCGATCTAGTCCGGTTGACTTTCCAATATCGTGTATAAATCTTGAATCTCCTTGTTTACGTTAGCGATCGAGTGTTACGGGCATACTCTGAGCAACAGCATAATAGCGTATTAGTATATGTAAAAGTTTTGATGTGAATTGTAAAACTTTCTAATAGACATTTAAATGACTTTCATTTGGCAAAATGTAGGTTATATATCACCCGTATTTCAGGGTTAGAGCTCTCTCTACCCCTATACATCTCTATGTATGTACCTCTACACACACACTGCCTTTTATCCCCGAAGGGGTAGGCAGAGGTGTAACTGGTGCACTCAGTGGTGCCATAGTGTATTCCGTCCCATGATGTGATTGGGGGCGAGCATATCCGTAAATCATTTTGCTTAACTCGGGGATCGAACCTAGGACCTAGCAATGCAGTTGTACCGTAATACGACTACGCCACCCAAGAAGGTGTAGCTCTAACTGCCTCTAAAAAGGAAAGTAGTAATTTTTCATTAAAAATTCAACTGCTGTCGTTTTACATTAAAAGTTCTGTACTGAAAATCAGGTTAATTTGATTCAAATGTCAGAAAAGAGCGTCATGGATTGCACTAAATCTACTTTATTCGAGACGTAATATAGCCAAAAATAGCATTAGCTTTAATAGACGAGGAATCCAGCTGCGAGAGATATTTTCTCGTCAAACCTTCGTTTGCTCGCGTCCATTATTTTATTTTTTTCCATTGTGCAATGTACCCACTTCACAAAAGGTTTCTTTTACCCTCGTCATCCAGCGTTGTAATTTTCGACACCTGCCAAACGTGCATCTATCTTTTTCTTTTCCCAAGTAAAAATAGAGACGGATTACGAACCACGTAACTTCAATGGGAAAATATTATAAAGTCAACTGTTTATTTTTGTGCTTTTTTAATATTCTATGTTCAAAGCGATAGAAAAACTGCTGTTTCGTAAATCGAATTCGATGTTTAGTAATGAAATTCCAAACATTTATTCCTTCGTTGTCTTGTAAATCCTTGACTGAACAAGGAATTATTAAAAACTGTTACTAGTAGCGCGATGCAATGGGACATTGTTCATTGTATTTGAATTAAATAGTTTACGAATAAAAAACAGCACATTCAATTATTTACTGGTGGTGGGATATATTTTATATTCGTCGGGATAGCGACCACCGTACACAAGGTGTTAAAACCCGCCATAGTGGTCGCATAGTACATAAGTGTGTCGAGTTCCAGGATCAGCCTGTGTATATCCGGTTCCAACAGGCCGGCATAATTGTGTCGACTGCCTTGAGGTATTCATCTCTCGTCAGTCGACATTCTACTGGACCCACTCCACTTACCATCAGGTGCAGTGGGGTAAATTCAGCGTGACTGTATAAAAAAAATGCTTTTACGAGTCAAAAACTATGATCAGCTTGAAGTTATAGTACAAGAGTCGTAGTCAAGACGCCTTTCTACAATCGTTTACGTTAAGAGAAAACAAAAATATGTATAGGAACTAGTGTATATGTATAGGAATATGTATAGGAAGGAAGACAAACTTATAGCTCGGATATGTGGTTCCTATATTTTTTTTATTCGCATTAATTATTGTAAAAAAAGTCTTGCCTATTGCCTCTGATAAGGAAAAAAAGAAGTGTTTCCGCCCGGGATCGAACTGGGGGCCTTCTGCGTGTTAGGCAGATGTGATAACCGCTACACCACGGAAACTGTGACAGAGTTTGCATAAACTCATTACACATGTAGAACCTATCATTAGTCACATAATGTTCACTGACTAAAGGCATCTTGCCAATATTTGCAGACCGACCTATTTAAAAACTTGTGCACAATATGTTTAAATAATATAAACACCCTCACACCTTTTATCCCTTAAGTGGTCCGTAGAGGCGGAACTGGTGCACCTACTTTTCGCCGTGTGTATTCCATCCCATGCAATAGGCGGCTATCATATCGATAATATAAAACACCATTTGATAAAACTTATTTGACTTAAAACATTATTGTTTACTGTTTTCGGTAGTGGTTTATTTTTTTATTGCTTTGAATGTCGAGACGAGCTTGTGGTTTGCCTGATGGTAAGCGAAGCGACCGCCCGTAATAGTAGAAATACCATCCAACATTTTGAATTACAAAGTATTGTTTGGTATGCTACTGCGCTCGCCATCCTAAGACATGATATGTTAAGTCTTGTTATGTGCAGTAGTTACATCGGCTTCAATGTCCTTCAAATCGGAACACAACATTGACTACATACTGCCGCTTGGTGACCGAAATAGACATTGCGGTGTTACATACGCAGGCGGACTCTCACATATTAGAGACCTACCACCAGTAAAGTTTATTCATTCAGTATTTCGCAGTTCTCGAATATAACACCAAGTCATAAATATGAATATTTATATACGACGCTATCGTATTTTCCCGCAATCATATTTCTTTCATCAATCAGTTACATCCAGCTTGCAATCAACATAACTTTGTCAATTCGGAAGAGCGTAGGTTCCACTACAATTGGGTTAAAATAAAGTTGATTGAACGTATGTGTGTATGTATGCATATATGTAAATACATATACACTTACAGCTTTTATTCTTGTAGGGATAGGCAGAGGCGCAATTGTTGTACAATTCTTTCGTCAAACGTATTCTGTTCCATGTTGTGATAGGGGGTGAGTCCATTGCCATATCGGACACAAATTCCAAAGTCCTTTCTCATACTTCGGATCAAATCCGAGACCGCACTGCAAGCGTACCGTTATCCAACTGCACCACAAAGCCAGTCAAGTTGACTGAAGTGGATGAATATAAACAAGTCATAAAAGAATGAAATGTTGGTAAGTGGTTATAGTAATAATTTATTGGTATTTTTCTGTTTAATCGTGTCTGCTTTTACTACTAACAAACATTGTTATGAACTTTAGCATTTATTATATTAGTAAGGAGTAAAAGATTTTAAGAAACTGACTGATATACCGCAAGACCTATTAAATATTTTTATTGCTTTCAATGTTCTAAAAAGTTGTTTGTTTACGATGTTTTTCATTAATTTACAAAAATCTAGAAAACTAGAAAAATTAAAGCAAAAAGTAAATGACTTTAGAATTTTCTAGTAGTCTTGGTAAACCGGGAATATATTGAGATTGGTTCTGCTACTAGTTCCAGCACATATTTCTTTCAAAGTGTATAAAATATGGACTCGCTCTCAATTTTATGTTACTATAAAATACGCCCGGTTAAACTCAAACTGTGTATTGAAATATATAAATAATATTTTTATTGTTTTGAATGACGAGACGAGCTTGCCGTTCTCCTGATGGTAAGCGATACGACCTTCCATAAACAGTAGGAACACCATCCAAAACCTTGTATTACAAAGTATTGTTTAGTATTCCACCGCGCGCGCCATCCTGAGACATGAGATGTTAAGTCTTATTATGTCCAGTAGTTAGGCTGGCTACAGTGTTCTTCAAACCGCAACATAACAGTACTACACACTGCTACTTGGCGGCAGAAATTGACATTGCGGACCTGCGGTGGTACCTACTACCTACCTTGGCGGGCTCTCACATATGAGACACCTACTACTAGTATATTATATATAGTATATTTGATGTATCTCTGTTACTATAGTTTTTAAAAGTGCTAGACTTACAATTTTAATTAACAGTAACAACACGTACGCCTTCTGATGTAACAACTAATCAGGAAACGAGCGTGTTTAAGTTCACTGGGTCGCAATGTCTTATTTCTCACGTTGTTACTAATATTTTAAATGCCAGTCTATGATGTTATGATATCAATTATGTTATGTGTTATGTTTACGATATTTATTATATGAAAAGAAATTGCTGGATAGCATTCGACGGGATTTGGTACTTATAGACCAAGTCGTGTACAAATAAGCTACGTTACATCCCGGAAAAGTGAACTTTTATACTATGAAATTTGTTTCACGCATGCTACGGCGCTGTCAAAACCCAATTGTTATTATGCATTGATTGATATTTTAGTAAAATCGTGCAGATACGACACATACGGCACATAGATTACTTAATCTATGCTAATACAAAGTTGTTATAGACTACTATAGATAACAACTTTGTATTATACTAATATATTATAGTAGCATAGTTTGTTTGAAGGCACTAATCCCAGGGGCCTTATTCTCTATCCCGCACGTTTTTTTAACAGTGTGTAACAAGGACGTAACACAACGCGTCATGTTTAGGACTATAGAAATTTGGCTTACGGAATACCATTCCACGCACATTTCTCGAAGATAACATGACACGGCCGCGTTACGCGTTTACACTACTATACAGAATAAGGGCCCAGGAACGACTACGGAGGAAGCTACATTACTCAGGAGCGCTAGCAACTACTTTTTATCCCGAAAAACCTTCTCACGCGCAGGCAATAGTTAGTATTATTATAACAAACAATATCACAAGTGAAAGTATTAGAATATACCATTATTTTATTTACTTTCATTCAGGATATTTTATGGAATATTCTTTATACAACTTCAACGAATGCTGATGCGATGCTAAAGCCAATATAGCTCACTTTTATCGTGGACAGTTTATAATGTATCTACGCTTTTCATCAAAAATTATAATGTGTACAACTATGTGGTCACATAATGAGTAACCCTAACTATACACCCTCATTTTGAGAATGCGTTAATAAATTATACCACATATTCGTCTCTACCTCTGCTAACATTTTGCCAAAAAACATCCAGGAGTAACAAGTATTTTCTCCGAAAATCCCATTTTTACTTTCGTGATTTTCTGGTCATTTGGCAGCTTTGTGCGAATATGGCGTGTGTGTGAGTGTATTTATGACTAAACGTACGATGTTGCCGCTGCGACGAATTCAATTAGAGTAGTAGTAGTGGCATTAGGACATGTAAATATTAAAAATATTTTCGGTGATATTTATTTTGTTAAAAACTTACACTTGTTTACTGTACATCTACAGTTCGAGTAAGTTATGTTAAAGTGTTATTTTACAAAAGGTATGCTTATGGTGTGACCCTGTATACACTGCAAATAACAATATTGTTTGTTTCCAGATCGAGAAATCACAAAGAATCTAACTGGGGCACCGATTTTAGTATTATACGGGTCGTTGCAAACTTTCCCACTGGACCTTTACCTTACCTTACATCAAGGAGTACTTGTACACATTCTCAATACGAAATCAAATTCTTCAACCCTATATATTAGGTTTTGATTCGAAATTCGTGCAGACTGGATACGTATTGGAGCAAACATTTGCACATAAATTGAATCCATATTTCATGTAGACCGAATACTGGCTAAATCAAAGGTAGAAGTAAGCAATGCCTTTGGAACATAATACAGTACTGTGTCCAATTTGCAGACGAATAAAGCGACGGAGTTACGGACGGACGAAGCAAAAGATTTTATGCAATTTTGTTATTACTGATATTTTTTTATCTTGCATGGCAAAGTGATTCCACAGCATCTGATGGTAATCGGAGTGGGGTCCAATAGAATGCCTATTGTTGTAATAATAATAATATCAGCCCTGTATTATATACTTGCCCACTGCTGAGCACGGGCCTCCTCTACTACTAAGGGATTAGGCCTTAGTCCACCACGCTTGCCTAGTGCGGATTGGTAGACTTCACACACCTTCGAAATTCCTATAGAGAATTTCTCAGATGTGCAGGTTTCCTCACGATGTTTTTTCTTCACCGTTAAAGCGAACGATAAATTCACAAAGAATACACACGTAATTTTAGAAAAGTCAGAGGTGTGTGCCCTTGGGATTTGAACCTGCGGACATTCGTCTTGGCAGTCCGTTCCACACCCAACTAAGCTATCGTCGCCTATTGTTATAACCACATAATATTATATGTATCACTAAGTTTATTTACAAATACGCTTATTTGATTGAGCACACCCTCATGATTTTAAATACAATATATCGAGCTGGTAACGAGATACACTAAAGTTAAATTTAAAAAAATCATCCGAATTCATTCAGTTGTTTTTGCGATTTCTTCTAACAGACATTAAAACATTTTAATAATATTAGTGAGCGTAAGAAGTCGGAAAAAATTGTAATTGAAAAACAAGCATTTTTTAACAATAAAGTGCATCTTTGCGCTTTACTCATAAAACTTTTGTTAGAACTTTCCAAACATAAATCCAAGAACTTTGGGAATTAATAAAATCGAGTTGAAATGTTTTCTTTAATTGTTTTGAAGATGGAGAATACAGAAGTTGGAAATAAATATGTAGTTGTTGAAGAATTGTTTCCCAGGGGAGTTTTGTTCCTTTAACGAAGTCATTGACATTCTTGTATAAAGTACACGACCTGTTATTTTGAACAGGTAAGTATTTTATTAATACGTGCTAGTGGTAGGATGTTTTATATCTGCTTGGGAGCGAACACCGTACACCAGCGCCTTTAAAATCTCCCCAAAAACGCGACTTATAAATCAATGTCGTTTAGTTTTGATGTTTGTGATTGATCGAGAGACCGATGCGTCAGTCAGAGTTAGCCTCTCAACCAATCTCAATAAAACGACACGAAGTTGTATCGTGTTTTTTTGCTATATTCTAAGCATGGGTGTCAAAACCTGCAATAGTATCCCATGTAAGTTCTGGGATCAGCCTAGGCATATTCGGTTCAATCAGGCCAACCTAATTGTATCCACTGGAGAGGGGTTATCATAACTCATCTCATCTCATCTTATCATCCTACAACTGTCCATTGCTGAACATAGGCCTCCCCTAGAACATCAAACCTCAGCAGTCAGATATTCTATTTGGATCTCATTCAACTAACCATCAAATGCTGTGAGATCACTTTGCTGTGCCAGTTTATAGAAAAAAATCATTTCAATTTTTTTTTATCTAATTGTATGATTACTATTTATTATTACTGTTTATTATTTGGGGTTTTAATTATTTAGTAAATATCTATTATTGATACAACTAGGTTTGCTGGTTCATCCGTTTTTGTGTTACTCCTTTTCCAGAATAAAAAAGTTATTATGTAGAGTGTACTTCTCGGAAGAGAGAATAACCTATAAGTTAATAGGACTTGATCCTTCTGCGTGCAAAATTTCATCTAAATAGATTCAGTAGTTTGCGTTTACTTATAATTATTCAAACATCTTCACAAACTTTAGCATTAATTATATTACTTTAAATATACTTGGTAAATGGCACTACTCCTACTTCCTACTACATAGTACCTAACATGGTAAAATGTAGATATGTAGATGTGATAATATCTCTGTCTACCCCTTAAAATGGACAATCATGATGCTAAATATATACGACGCAAAATTCTTACGCGTAGAAACAAAGTACACCAGTTAGTGCATCTTGCTCGTTTGTTCTTCCGACTACAAAGAAAAGTCTGTTTTTCTCACAGTGTTCTTATAAATTCATTATTGCAAACTTTGTCACAGCGTCTATTGGCTTTGTTATGTAAAATATATGCTTGGAATACAGCAGTTTATTTTTAAGATGTAACTAACAAAATATGTTATTTGAAAACTATGTATTATGCATTATTTACTATAAATTATTCCGTTAAAAATGTGATATCTATTAAATACAAATATAAGATAGCGAAAATATTATGTTCAAAGTTTTGTAAAAGGTAAGTTTAAAAGATTTTTTTATTGATGCAAGGACTTTTTTTTATTGAGACTGTTTTTACTATAGCTAAAACATAAAATACCTTACGTTTCTATTCTTAGAATCATTTTTATATTGTAAATTCCAGTGAAATCGCACAGTTGTAAGGCATAGTTATTTGGTAGTCCTTTGTGAGGTGCCACGTTGTTAAAAAGTCTGCGAAAAACTGATTTAATAGTTTGGTGGGAAGAATGTCAGGGCCGTACTAATTTCGTTTTAGGACAATATTCACAGTTATTATTAGTACAATTGTAAATTGTTAAAGTGTTTCTATTGTTTGTTTACGTGTCAATGGTGCAAGTAACCACCATGTTGTTATTTACAACCATGATAAAGGTGCGAAGGGACATATATGCTAATTTGAATTCCAAATAAATTGTTTGATAGTTAAGAAATCTTTAACTTGTCACACTATTGTTAAAAAACTATTGTGTGTGTATTTCGTATGTATTATATGAAGTTATATAATAATTGCTACTAAAATTCGAATAATGTTATAAATAGGATTATGTATGGAGTTTCTACAATAAATATACAAGATCTAAATGTAAAATATGTCCAGCACTTTAATGTGCGTGTTGGACATACATCGTGGTTTAACACCCCCAGAGTGCTTCTGATTCCATCCCCAGGGATGTAGATGTAAGATGGTGCACCAAGTTGGATATCTCTGAATGTACTCCAATCCACTTACAAGTTCCCGAGACGTTTTTGAATGCGTTGATAATTGAATACTGGTGGCGAGGTAGGTTTTCAACTTGGCTTGTTACTAGTTGAGTACGTGTGCTCTTTGATTGTCTTAACATATTAATTCAGACTTTTTGGTTCCGTAATTCGTAATAAGTTTTTGCCCGCAGCTTTATCTGCGTGAAAGTAGGATAATATTTTTGTATATATTGTTTCTTCATACAAACTTAAAGCCCCTTTTTCCAATAATGATGGAACTGATTTTTATCTATATAGTCCCAACTACTATAGTTGATGCTTTCAATTTAAAAAAGTACATGTGCCACATATTTTATTTATAGAATCCCAATATATTTGAAGTTTTCATTTAAAAGAACTACCTCTTCCTCATACAAACATTCATCCTCTACTTAACTTCAAAAATGATATTAAATCAAATAGAAACAAAACGTTCAAAGATTTTTATTACATACCAAATTATATAAATCAAATCATATTACATACAAATGTTTTCGTCATTGTCATAAATTCTTATAAGTAATAGTATAGTGCCATTCCTAAGCCTTCCAAAGGGCAGTGGCCTGGGATGCTGAGTGTTCACACTCGATAGCAGCCCAAAATAAGTTACTGTTTCTGAGACATAAAATAAATATAAAATAAATCCTGTTTGTTTATGGCCTTGCCGAATTAATGTGAGACGCGTGTAAATTATAGGCATTACGGTATTTGAGCATTGCCTACTTTTTGCGTAAAAAGAAACAGTTACTTTGGTAGGTTAGTGGTGTTTAGTTTCCATATATGTTGTACAAAGTATCTTAAATCTGTTTTCTGTTCTGTGTTTAATCCCCCCAATAAAAAATGAGCATTAAACACTATTTTTAAGTACTAATCTAATAATATACATATTGTCCCACAAGTTTAAATAATACTAAGTTCTCTGACTTCTAAGCTAGGTGTTTACCTGTGATACAGTAAGTGTCCTCTTTCTTAAGTAACAATTCTCTATGTGAAGAAACAAAATTAACAATAAATAATCCATTAAGTAGGATTAGGGTTATTTGTAATACCTTCAGCTCTCTAACGTGCGTTTTGGTGAAATATTTTAAATATTTAACAGAGTAAATCGCATTCAGAATGCACCTATAAATATTCTCGTAGGCATTCGGCTTATGTCAGAATTGTGCAATAGCGCGCTTTGTATTAAACTGATTTACACACAAAACTTTGTAATACAAATAATTGTTGTGTATTCTGTGTTATTCTCTAATTTAAAATATGTTTATACGGATTTTTCTGTTATTCATTTAACAAGAAATTCTTTGTTATAAAATCAAGCAGATTTTTTTAAGTACAAAATTATAATAAAAGTCTACGCAATATTTATTGTTACATTTATAATAATTAGTCGTTTATATTCCTTGTAACCGTTAAATATTTTAACTGACTTCCATGTCCTTTAAATCGTCACAATTTTCCTTTGGACAGGGAAATAGACAAAGCAATACGTATCAAAGGCACTCTCACATACGAGAGACTCACCAACTGCTTACGTGGTTTGGTTTCATTATAATATTAATTCTATTAACCTAAATGTTCAAATCTACGAATCAACAATGCACGCACATTTAAACTAATTATGCTAGGAAATATTTATTTTGCTTTAAAAAGGTTCCTTTAAACTTGGAAATTAAATTCACAAGCAAATACTTGTTAAGAAACTGTCTGAAAAGCGGTAATAAACGCAATACTTGAAACAATCTGAACCTAGAATTTATCCAAGCGTTGAGAATAATGAGCTAGTAGCTCATTTATATTTTCTATAGTATAGAAATATAATCTACGCTTACATTGTAGTCAGTGTAACTACTGGACATAATAAGACTTAACATCTCATGTCTCAGTATGGTGAGAGCAGTAGAATACCAAAAAATACTTTGAAATTTAAGGTATTTGATGGTGTTTCTACTGTTTATGGGTGGTCGTATCGTTTACTATAAGACGAATGGCAAGCTCGTTTGGCCATTTTAAAAAAAAGATTATATAATATACATATCTATATTAATATATAAAGCTGCAGAGTTAGCTTGTTTTTGTGACGCGCTAATCTCAAGAACTTCTAAATCGATTTCGATTTTTTTTTCTTATAGGAAGCTATACTACTCCTGATTGTTATAGGCTAGCTTTATCCAGGGACATTATAAAACAAGACTTTTACCCAGGAAAAATCTTTACCATGTGGGTGGAACCGCGAGCAATCTGTCTATGTATATTATAACAATCTGTCTACTATATATTATATTCATGTGTAAGTTGCCTATAGTTTCCAAAACGGCTAAAGCGATTTAAATGAAATTTTGAGGTAATCTTCAAATTATCCCAACGGGTGATCCTGTGAAGTTTGGTAACAAACAGATCACCAGTCATCTGGCTATAGATAATTAGTGCTATCCGTGCGAAGTCGCGCAGTATCGCTAGTTTTATTATATTTAATTTACATTAGGTACCTTTTGTTAACTGACATTAAAATTTGTGCTAAATATCCTTTGTGTATTTATATCTGACTTGGCATAATTGTAATACAAATAATAACTGCAAAATAAGTCGAGGGGAAGCGAACTAGCTTGGAGTGACAGCTCTATATAAATTACAAAAGAGGCCTTATTTGACTGAAGCAATGTTGAGATACCCGTCAGTCGTGGTCTTGAAACAGTGTCGACCTATTTACGTGGATGTTAGAGTTCAGTTTGATTGAAACATAAGTCTACGCGTAATAAGGACGTCTCAGTGGATCCTAACATGGGACTGTCATCTATAAATGTATGTATACTAGAGAACAATAAAAATAAAATTTGTGAAAAAGTGATCCTTCGTTGTTTTCATTGAAATAGATAAAATATTTCACATAATAATAAAGGCCAATATCCTAAAAATTCCCATTCGAACCTAATGTTCAAGTATGACAAATTTTCTAAAGTAGGTCTTGTTAAGTTGTACACGGTGGAAAGTGGGTGTGCCAGTTGGGTCTTTGCCTAGCCCTTTTGGGCTAAAGGCGTGATTTTTGTGTTTTATTTTATTCGGTTTTTTTCTACTTATCTGATCTTCTTATCCTTGAAATCTTATCTGATGTTGGATCGTTGAAACAAGAGACGGTTAATAATACTGAATGTTTTGTATATTGTTTAAGAGTCGGTGCCAAAAGCCTTGACTTGGAGGCACACGATACGGTTAAAATATGAAAAAGATAATATAATGGTATTCCTAAAGTAGTAAGAAAGTTTAAAAGAATACATCAGCAAATCGGCTTTTGTTCTTACGGGACATTACCTTAACGTAAATAAAATTGTTCTCAAATGTAAACATCTAATGAAGAATACGTGCTTAGATTTTAAAGCAGTAAAATATTCTAGAAATTATAATGATGTCATTATTTTTACATTAGTATACTATGACTACAAAATCAGTCACAAACGATCAAAACATTAATTTTTGGAGTCAGAAATAGGCAAAACTATGTTGTAACGTACTTGCGGATACGAGAATTAGTTTAACCTAGATAAGTATTATTTGAAAATGGTCTATCATGTCATAAACAGCAACAGTTAAATAGCAGACTTAATATGATTGAAATACGAAATCCTCAGGAGAATACGCCCCCGGGCACTCTCATTTTCAATTTAGGGCCTGTTTTACAAGTTTTAAATAAATTTTATTCCAAAATTATCGTATTAAACAGGTAATGTAGATAGTATTTTATTTATTGGGAGCATAGATTATAGTATAACTTTTGTATTTGGTCGACTTTTATCAAGTACTCAGTACGTAGTTGTGAAACATGCACTTAATCTACTGTTTTGGCACATCTAGGCAATAGTAAACCTATCGATATATATATATGTACTACTTACATTGGCGTTCCGAATAGTCATTGTGTTCAACTGAAGTGTACTGCAATCGGGCATTGGTAGCCATTTTACTTATATTCTATTTTAAGCGCTTTAGCACTGCATATTTAAAATCTTTGGTTAGACGATTGATGTTTTAGCGCTGCAGCGAACTGTAGTTCTAACTTCAGATTTAAAACAAATAGTTTATATAGACGTTCATGTCTATAGAATATACGGGAGTAAACCCCATTTCTTCTTTCAACTAGGTACAAAATTGGCATTACAAAATTAACTTATTTTTAAACAATTTTCGTCACACAATACTCGTTCGAAGCTGGAAGTTTATGAATATTGATGTTGTCAATGACACGGACGCTCAACGAGCCGTCCTGCGTTACTTTACGTTTAACATTTAAAATCATGGAGCTTTATATTATTATCGCCATTCCTGCTCATATTATTCCCGAAGGGGTAAACTGAGGTGCAACTGGTGCATCCATTTTCCATCGTCTATATTCCGTCCCATGATATGATAGGTGGCAAGACTATCGCCATGTCGCACACAAATTCTAGACTCCGGGCAGATACTGAGTAGCAAAGCCGAATATAAGATGAATATACCTCAGCACTGCATTCGTACCGTAATACAACTACGCCACTGAAGCAGTCTTATTATTATTATCTCCCATGTATAAATTAATAGTGAATAATAATAAATAATAATATCAGCCCTGTATTATATACTGTCCCAATGTTGGGCACGGGCCTCCTCTATTATTGAGAGGGATTAGGCCTTAGTCCACCACGCTGGCCTATTGCGGATTGGTAGACTTCACATACCTTCGAAATTCCTATAGAGATCTGCTCAGGCATGCAGGTTTCCTGACGATGTTTTCCTTCACCGTTAAAGCAAGCGATAATTCACAAAGAATACACTAATATTTTTTTAGAAAAGTTAGAGGTGTGTGTTCTTGAGTTTCTATCCTGCGGACATTGGTTTCGGCAGACTGTTCCACAACTAACTAGGCTATCACCGCTTTTAATAGTGAATATGAACTGTTATTAATTTCATCTTCTAACACCTTCTAAGGGTATTTTATACTCGTAAGTCGTAGGTTTGGGTTTGATTCCTAGGACAGTAAATACGATGTGGAAGTTTTTTTGTCACTACTTTCAGCATTGGGTTTTCTTGTGGAGAGGAAAGGTAGACGGAGAGTTGACCACAAACCAATTCTGAAAAATGTGTGAAAATATGTTCCGCTGATCCCACATTGAAATGAAATAAGTGAAGGAGAAAGTAAGCTTGTTAATTTGAACATAATGTATAAACAGTATTCCGTTAAACTAAATAGAAGTTTAGTTTAACTTTGCTGGAAAACACATTTTCATCGAAGTTACTAAATAGAACTTACGCGGAGCAAAGAAAATCTCGCCAAGGCAGTCTACATTCAGAGTTAAATCAAATTTCAATTCACTAGTCGGACCGTACGTCACGTCTTGTGCTTGTCAAGTAACATTTCTCTAAATTGGATTACGATAAAATTAATTAGATCTTCAGACATAGAAGGACTTGAGCTGATTATTCCTTTGCCAGCTAAAGCCAACTTAACAACCAATAAAATATACCAACGTTCCGTTGTAACTAAGAATATAAACGGAAGACGGAAAGAATTATTTAGATGGAACGTCGAGCGGCGCTTAAGCGTAATGGAATGTAAATTGAACAAATATTTGCTAAAGTGTTACGACAATCTTTTTCGTGTAATGCAAGCGGTTCGTTCCCGCTTAAATGTTATTTACTGCATTTTGTTAACTAAATAAAGAAACACAAAATGGAACATTTTCTACTAGTAGTTTTAAAAAATTCTTCAGGCAACCTGATGTTGCTAATGAGTGTTTTTTACCCGACTACGGCGAAGCAAGGAAGGGTAATGATTTAATTTGTTCTTTCATCCTGGAAATAGACATGATTTTAAAAGACCTTTTTTTCCGGGTTATTATTATACGTATAGCGGTGGCAACAACGGGTATCAAGGAATACATTTAGAAAAATGTACTATCGTCCCAATTTTTATTACACCAGTAAAGTGTGACCAGCGCAATATACAAAATAGTTGCAGAAAGGATTGGTTTAGGCTTTACGACCTGTCTATCTGACGTCACGATCCTAGAGTCTAGACCTTAGGGAATGAGATGAGACTAATAAAAAGTGCAATAAACTTCACGAATATACCAAATATATTTCGCATTTGTCTAGCAATAAAACGTAATAAAGCTTGTACGTACTTTAACTGGCACTATTATTAAAATTTCGCGTGCTCTGCCTGACAACAGCTTACGCCGCGTACAGTGTAAATCCTGCTGTTTTGAGTGGATTATTATTTAGACACAAAGCGATTTATTGTTTCATTTTGAGTGTCTACGTGTTGTAGAGCTGTAACCGACTTAAAATAAGGTTTATAAATCGTATGTTTGTAATTCCGTAGTTTTGTTTGGCTCAATGCTGTCTTGTCATAAGTTCAAACTGCATAAGGTATGCGCATCTACTGATATAATTTTTATTGGTTTATTCTCAAGATCGGTTTGAAGATAGCGAATTTAATCGTATACTTCAAAAAGATAGTCAAAGTTTTTAAATATTGTATTATGAATCTAGATAGCCGCGTTAACGATCTACTCAAGTGACTTACGAGAATCGATTAATATCAAGTGACAACCTTTAAACTTAGGTCCTATCGAGGTGATTAAACCTTTGTCCAAGTTCTCGTGGGCAGGTACACTAAGGCTTCCCACATCGCGTAAGTTTCTTCATTTATACTGTTCGTGAGTGGAGGCCTAAGCTAACAATTGACTAACTGAAGCGTTACATGAACGCGCAAATTGAGTATGTACTTACATCGGCTTTCGAGAATTTGTTTAATGGTTCGAGCGTTTCTGTTTTGTTATATTGTTAGAGCATAACAATAAATAGTTTTGTTCGGTAATAAACCTAATTAGTTTTGTTTGTCAAACTTTGCGTAAAGACAAATGTAATTAAAGACGTCTTATTTTTTATTTACGTTAATTGCTGATATCGTTTGGTTTTTACTGTGTGGAGCAAATGTAGCGTTGGATTTGAATTTTATTTGACTCTGTTGTTTTTTTACAGCACGCGTCACATAATGTGTTGTTCTTTAAACGTATAAGTATTTGGCTTTCTTATATGTGGATATATTGTTTTATTGTACACAATTCATTAATGAGGAAAAATACAAATCTTATCTTGTCTTATTTCTCGTCTATATTACTAATATTTTAAATGCGAACGTTTATGAAGTAAACGCTTAAACTTGTTAGAAGTAATCGCAGAAACAGCTGGACGGATTTTAATGAAATTTGGCGCAAGGTTAGACCTTGTACTAGATTAACACTAAAGCTATTAATACTTTTTATCCCGGCGATTTGCTCTCATGGGAAATGATGTGATTTTTTATATAGATGGCGCTAGTGGCGTGAACTGATGAAGTCGTACTGGTGGCACTATAAATCATTATAATGTATTTTGGACAATTTTGTATGGGCAAAAGGCTTTTCACGCGAGCGCTACCGGGAACAACAGCTGGGTAAACATATTTATTAATTTTTTACAATTCTAAAATCAAGCCTTACTTTACCGAACTGCACTATCACAATTAAAACAAATCCAAATCGTTCTCTGGCCCGGATTCCGGCAAATCTCTGACAAAGCCATTTAAGCTCTTACATGCAATTAACATCGACGTCACACCCGTCCCATGTTCTAAAGGTTGTGAGGTCGATGCGGCGAATCGGCCACTGTGTACTGTTTCCGGGCCACGTGGTTAGATTGTCGAAATGTGCCGAATTTCATAGGTTGCGTTCATGGTGTAAAAATATAGTATGTATTACTATTTGAGTTATAAAAAGTGCAATTATCTGAAAGGGAACCCGACAGAATATATAAATACTAATATGCATAAATGCGGTGAACAAATCGATCTAATGATAATAAGATCCTTCATAAATTCTACATATACGGAAGCCGGCAGGAATCGGATTATATGGACGCCTCGCCACTAGTTAAGGGACCTATTTAAACAGACGGAAATTCTTATTTGCACGTAACTAATAAAAATAATTTCCATAAAATATCGTTAAAGGGCTATCCTTGTGCTAACTACTTATTTGGCCTATTTTATCGATCTTTATATATAAATATGACCTTTTAGTATAATCTGTTTTTTGTTCATACTACAAATTTGACTTTGGAAGTCAAAATACCAAGATGACAGATTTTTCTTAAAAATAAGGTCATGTATTTAATGTATATGTGGGACGAGAATTAAACACTGAATACCGCCCTTAAACGGTTCCCTAGACTAAGTTTACATACTGTAGATGAGATAACTTACAAGCCAATGTGTGCACCGTTCCCGGAGGGGACACGTGGTTAGACTGTTGAAATGTGCCAAACTTAAGATAGGCTGTGTTAATTACTTCTAGATTTACTAAATTATTATGGATAAATTTAGCTTCTTTCCATCAAGATTGCAGCTAGTTCCCAGTTCAAAATTTCATAAAAATTCGTTCAGTAGATTTTGAGAATATCGATAACATATAGACAGACGGGAAAGGGGACTTTGTTTTATACTATTTATTGATATTTTAAGAAGCATACGGGCTATTCTTGCTATTTAGATCGTTATACTTTTTCTGTAACTTCATAGGAATTGAAATTCTCGTTGTGCAGAAAAGTCGATTCCATTTTAAAGAACTACTTGTGATACAGCTTAAGTACGTCAAAGAATGGAAAGTTTGGTTCGTAGTTTAAACTTTTTTCTTTAAAGTGGATGCCACTTTAGTCCTCTTTGTGTCTCTTTAATTATAAAAACTTCTCCAGTCTTGGTATTTTTAACAACGTATTATATGAAAAGGTTCAGGAGTTTCTTATTTGTTGTTTTTTTCTCGTAGAATTAGAATCTTTAGAGATATTAAAGCCGGTCGGTCGTGTTTAGGCGGACTTATATTGAGAGTATTCAGATATTCCAAAAAAATCTTTTTAAGAACACGAATTTTTAAAGTATGTTATATTTTATCCCAAAAACATATTTAAATTTCGCCAAGCTGGTTACCTTTTGTATTAATAAAAATTTGGCGCATGTCGGTCGCCTGATACCTACTACTACACTCCCCACCCCGCGGCCCCGCACACGTCCCGCTTGTTTCTTGCGGCGGCGCGAGCGATGTGCTTGATTTATCAATACTACGTCTTCTGAGTTTTCATTATTATTATTATTCTTGTATTTTTATGTGATCTTTTACACCAAAATCTAAGGTAAATCTATCTAATCTCTTTGGTGCTTGGTCTTTATAGTATCTATACACAATTTAATCCTGTATATGTGCTCATTCGAGAACAAAAGAAAACATTACGCAAAATACGTCCATGTGGACTGTCCCTAATGCAAGTTTTGTAACAGTTTGTTGGGATTCGTCTAATGTTAGTTGACTATTTGGGTCAAGGATTACTTCCTGTTTGGAGATCTCTAATTACATATGACACAGATATTTTAGTTTGGAATCTGAATTAAACGATGCTACGTTAACATAAATGGGTTTATAGCGTTAGGTATATTTTCAATTAATACTTTGCGGATTGGAATCTCCAACAGTGGATTTTTGAAGGCTGATGAAGAATTGGTTTGCATTTTGTAATTGTAAATCACTATTTACATAATTTTCAGTTTTTATGAAGTTATAGTAGCATGAGCACATGCGTAAGACTAGGTAGTATGGTCGAAAGACTATAGCCTGTTCTTTGGACGAATAAAAAAAAGATTAGCATGAGCATAAAAAATCTATAAATTCATTATTTAATTACGCCCTATTTTGTAACTTTGCCTTATATATTAAGTAAAAACGGTAAATATGTTAATCGGTCAACAGATAACATCCTTGCTGCTCTTTCAACCCTGTGAGACTGTGATGTGTATTCAACATTCAACTATTTGATATATAGTGCAGTTACTGGAGCGTTAAAAACGTTAAAACCTCGGAATTCTCAGGAGGAAGATGAAATTAAATGATTTTTGCGGGAATGTGTTAAGAATAATATAAATAAAAATCTCTACCTATTTAAAAGTTGTGCATTTGATTTTATAATAAAAAAAAAATATGATTGCAGTATAATGATTTTTTATATTTACGCGAATGTTAGACATTAAAATTAAACTATTTTATCGCAGTTTTTATATTTTAATTTTCTTCTGACGTTTCGATGACTTTGCAGCCTTCGTGGTCACGGGGAGACTGAGGTGTTGTTCATCCGCAAAGTCGAAGCTACTATATCTACCTACATTTTACAATAATACAACTATTAATTTTTTTTAGCTTTTAATGCTCCGATCTGCGCAGAATAAGCTCACAGTGTCTTGAAGTCTGGTAGCCGGTCTTTTGGGTTCCAATTTAATTAAATGTAGAACTGTATCTCAGGCTTGTGCAAACTTCCAACTATCTTCTCAATTGAAATTCGGATGTTTTTTAATTTTAAAAGCCTAGCTAATAATCGTATGTAGCAATTGGTGTTTTTTGGCAAGCATTTGAGACTTGTCTAGTTGCAGATAATGGCAGCCTTCTTCAGAATGTTGAGCAATTACAGACTTCGTAGAGCGTCGGTGTTTTACATAAGGTATATATTCTTTTACGCGGGTTCCCATATTCCGTTTAGTTTGATCTATGTGAGAGATACCACAGTTGCAATCTGTCTTGTATATGTCCGGTTCTTGCGGAGGTATATGACACTTGACAGGTGGTAAAAATTTACTATTCTTAGGCGGCTTAAAATAAGGTTTAATGGAATCACGCTTCAGGATATAGCCAATCTTATCGGTGACTCTTCTTACATATGGTAATACAACCGAAACTCGTTCAACTGTGAATGGTTTCACTCGGTTTCTGTGATGGCGGCGTGGAATTCGGAGCTTGTTGACTCACAGTACCTGATATGTTGCAGCTCGGCTAGGTGTTTTTCGTTACAGATTCCTTGTGCTCTCTGAATCAATGATAGCTAACTGTTTTGGATGGTGATGATATTCATTAATTTTGATGCAATCTTGTATTCGTAAGCTCGTGAGGAGGAATTGAACATCAAATCTGACCATCTTTTCGTTGTCGGGTAATTGTAGGTGATAACCTAAATGAGCGTATACAAATTCAGTTGTAAATGTGGCAATAAACCATCCTTTCGCTCACTTGAGGCAGCTCTCAGAGTTGTTATTCCTCTACCTCTTTTACAATTTCCTGAAGACCTGCAACGTTTTTCCGGAAGATGAACCCAATTTTCTCACATTATACAGATATTCTCATCAGTAATGCTGCTGGTCGTTGGTTGATCCGTTATTCGAAAACTAGAATAGAAAACAATTAAATATTCCTACGATGGATTTATTTCATTTTAGCCATGATTAATTGTTATTTATTTTAGTCACTCATATAATAATGAACTAGAATTTATAATTACTTATATTACTTACTTAATATTACTTACCATACGATATAATAAAAATCACTTTGTAAAAAAATCTTTGTTTATGAAACTTGCGTAGAAATATGTAAGGATTTTCATGTTGCTCCGATTAAAAAACAGCTTTGATAATATTTTAAAATTTCAACAAAATCACAGCATTTTACTATTCATGCACACGATATCTACTGGAAACCTCACTTATAACTGAACTAGCCAGAAAAAATGCATATAGTAGTACGCAGTCTAAGCAGCACTTGCCATGCTCCCCTACACGTATAACTCCCTGCTCAAGGTCCCTACGACCCTTCAAATAAACCCCGTACTATAAGAAATAAGGAAAATACGCTATCAGCTTGTTTTAACTGATTATATTTCCTATGATTTTCTGAACAATTCCACTAATGACGTACGGTTGAGAGCTGCGTTCGAAAGATACGATAAAATTAATTTAATTAAGCGATCTGGATCATTCATGAGTCGTTTCAATTATTCCCATCGAGAAAATATTACTTGGAAATATTATTTATATCATGATATTTAAAATATAATTAGTTAATGATAGATTACGTTACACTTACAAGATTATATTAAATATAATTTTAATATCTAGATGATGTAATGTGTGTGACTAACCATTTTAAATATCCAATCGATTTTTTAGATCTATTACAGAAACGGACCAATCGGAAAGTATTTTTCAATTTGCTTACAAAAGAGTTGTTTTGATTGGTTCAGTTTCAGAATCGAATTGAAGATTCAGATTTAGATCGTTCGTTGAAAACAGCTATAAATCGAAGTAATAATAGTTTTATAGATATACGAGCAATATCAAAAGGCCGCCATATTAACACATAGTCAAGTGTAGTTCCTAAATTAATCAAAGTCAAAGACACTTACTCAATAGGTATATTATAATTTCGTCGCGCTTCAAGAAATAGATACAACTATTAAGTATTAATTTGGAAATTCAAGGGTCGCTTCAGAAGCGGTCCAAACTCTATAGATCAGTTCTATAATAATCCTTTGGATTGTGACTGCTAGGGTAAAGTTTCTTTTTCTTTTCACGGTTGCCGTTTCAGACAGAAATGATAATTATGTAGATGAAAAACAAATCTTACAATAATAATATCAGTCCTGTATTAAGTATTTACTGTCCTACTGCTCTGGGCAAAAGCCTCTTCTACCACCAACTTCTTCTTAAACCAACTGCCACACACAACTATCATAAAGACAGTTCCATCAAAATATTATTGTATGACGTGAATATTATTTGTGAGTTCCACGAACCTCGGATCCAGATCTCGTCGTTCGTAAACATTATGTGCGAATGAAATAAATAATTTTCTCCGATGCGCGGGTAAAACCTCTCGATCGGCTTCATTTCCCGAAACTCAATATGGACGAATAATAAAATTTCGACGAATTTTGTAAAGCATTATAAAATTTTAATCTTTATTAAAATGTACAGATTACATTGAAATATACGAAGTAAAAAAAATGTAATCTATTTTATATCAAATCTCCACGGAGATATTTTTTCAAGTTTTGAATACCAAGTTATTTTTTAAATAAAACACGATTGGTGTAGTTTTATAAGCTATAAAACAATGAAATATAAATGGTTTCTATGACTGTTACGGAGGCAGAGTTGTATCAAATTTTATGATCTGGAATATATTGTTTTTGGAATCCCAAAAAATAAAATGTAATCTCGGCTGAGGTAATGTTACTTGGTTGCTACTGTATTTTTCCTATTTTTTCAGTTTTAATTGTTTTTCTTGTGTACAAAAAAGAGTGAATAAATAAGTCAATAGTTGCATAAAATAAGTTCTATAGAGGAAGCAATAGAACTAGTTATGGAAAAACAAAATTATAATGTGCATAATGCATCATTCCCCCTTAGAATGTCCCAAAAAACGCGACTCGTAAGTCAATGTCGTTTAATTTTGATGTCTGTGATTGATCGAAAGACCTATGCGTCGGTCACGTGATATTCTCTCAACCAATCCCAATAAAACGACGGAGTGTTGTCGTCTTCTTTTAACAAACTTTAAGAGCGTTTACGTGCCGCGCGTGAAGTCAACTATAGGTAATTCTTCGCAAAATTCACTCACACAGAGCCGTTGCGTAGCTGTGTGCGTAGAGTTAGCGCGTCGGCTATCTTTATAGTCAGACCAACCAATTTTGATCTTTTCGCTTTAATTATCTAATTGGAATGTAACTTATGATTTATGAATTTATGATAAATGAAGAATTCTATTATTAAATATATAAGAATTCATCATGAAATAGTTTATATGTATCATTTTGTAATTATAAAAAATAAACATTTTAACAAATTTTAACGGCAATTCTACAAATTGTTTCACTTTTAAATGCAAATGCTTAAAAATTTAAGCATTTGCATTTAGAAAGTACCCTTTAGTAAAGTGGAGCTCATCATGAAGCCGAAAGATAGGCACCAGAACTCCGTAATCAGACAATAAATCAGGAAAATTACTGTGCTACGATGTTTATAATGGACCACATAATTACTCCATAGATCTGCAGTTTTAATATTTAGCGTATTGAAAGTTTAAATTAAGTCATTAGAAATTACATATTGGAATTTATATTTTGAGTCAGAAGGTGTATGTAATGCGATGTCATTTTTAGGTGTATAACTAAAAAGTGAGAAATAAAAGACTTCTTTTTCGGAAGTTGGTTATATTTTTTGGATAGTTTTTTTTAATAGGTATTGCTTCTCAGTGACATCGATCATCAATCGATCGATTGTACATCCATGTATAACAATTTACCAGTTTTATATCCATAGTTTTGCATAATATTTGCGACACACGACGAAGCAAAATAGTTGGTTCTGTACCTTTTTTTTACCAACAGCAGTCAGCTTTGACTGTAAATATGGGAATACCGTCTTTTACATCGCCACAGGCAACATCTTTATCAGTTTCTTCCCTAGCGGCCTCTTGCATCCTGTCCTCAGCCGCTAATTTCAATCATTTAGCTAACTCGTCGTAACATTTCATGTAAACATTTTGCGTTAATATTGGTAAATCTATGGAAGCTAACTGTTCGTTTAAATTTGATCTACCAACTTCAGTTATCATAGCTCCATTCACAGTTCCACGATATACGTCCATACTATCAGTATATCTCTTAGCGCTTAAATAGCTTAAATTCCATATTGCACATATTACACTTCATTAAAATGTTGACTGCAAGCAAACATTCTCTTTCAATAGTTGTAAATGTTCGATACTACAACCTGTTGCTCTGTTGTGGTTATTGAGTGTTTTAATTTGATCCAAAAATATTGAAAATCTATAATTTTGCGGCTTTTAATAACCTTATTTATTTTGAGTGTAAAATCAGGCACGATTACCAAAAATTAAAAAAATATATAGAATATACTATTATTGTTATCGAAGTTTACGCAAACACTACATACTTAAGTAAAACTGCATATGGATCTAGACGCGTTTAATTTATACAAGTATAATGACGCCGAAACCTGCACAGGGTTAAACGTCAGGATAAAATTATATGTAAAATTGATGTGAGCATGTAAACCTAAACTAGCCCAAATAGTTAAGAAGATAGGTATACTAACTACTACTAGTAGTTTTATTCACTAGCTACATAAATTACCAAATCTCTTATTTCTAAGGTTCAAAGAGGAGAAAGATATAGGATTCCGTCTCTCGTCACTTGAATTTTCTTAACAGTGCGCATCAGTGAACACAAAACCTTTTATTTGAAAGTAAGCCTACCTATGCATTATGCAAAAAAATCAGCCAAGTGCAAGTGGGACTCGCGCACTGGGTATTTGGCGAGTTGTAAACGTTTTGACAACGGGACAGCAAAGTGATTCTATAAGGCCAAGAACTCACGAAGCGGTTTTTACTCGCGCCCGCCGTGGTTGAGAAACGGCTGTTTTATTTCCAAACTCATGACGACCGGAGATCTGTGCGATTTGTAACCACCGCGGTTCCGATTATGTCCTGCAAACTTGGCGAGCGATTATCGCAAGGCGGGCGGTTACAAGATGGACAGTTAACGGTCAGTTGAGTTCCAGAACGCCATGGACAAATATCAGAAACGATCACGATGGAGGAAAATGGCGTCAGATTTCTGTAACCACTCCTCTACCGACTACTGCAGTCGCCCACCTACTAACCACAGAGCGCGCTGGTGCTACCGTGGCCCGCACGATTGTAGCTAGTTGGCCGCCAATACAGCGGGTACCGCATACAACCAGGCACGCCGCGGGCGTAAAACGAGTTTTGTG